>NW_023596818.1:37619383-37696644 GCF_011947565.3 Pollicipes pollicipes
TCTTGGATGTCAACAGGAGATGGTTGAAAGGGGATAGGGTGGGGAGGTTAGGTTAGGCTAGGCTAGGCTAGGCTAGGCCAGGCCAGGCCAGTCAGGTCAGGTCAGGTCAGGTCAGGTCAGGTCAGGTTAGGTCATCTGGGCCCCTGCTCTTGAAATCTGGTAATACTAAGTCCCTAAACAATCCCTTGATCAGGCAGCTGACTCCAATGGTTACTACCTTCATGCTGATAAAATTAATTGTGATCCAGTGTTGCTGTGGTTATCTAGCCTGCCATAAGTACTTTGTTGTCTCAGATAAAATGTATCTCAAATTCATTTCATGTAGCATTCACTATATGGTCATCTGGCAGATCAGCAAGCATCATTGTAGGACTATTTGACAATGCTCATGTTCATTCCAGGTGATTTTCTCACCACAAAGTAAGCAACCAACTTGATGCCATTGCACGAATAGTATGATGGCTGAATTGAAAACCAGGTTAAGAACATAACATACAATGCACAGCAAAGTTATGAGCCTGAGTACATCTACATCAATACTTTTTATTTCATCCTTCTTTCTGTCCATCTCTGTGTGTTATTGCTGTTGTGCAGTACAAAAGCCAATACCAGCAGTTGCATGGCTTAGGGAGTGATCTACACTCAAATTGTAGCATGTATGCCATATGTGTTGAGTGTGCCCTCCACCATATGGGAGTTAATGACAGTACACTCTCCCATGCCTTGGAAGGCAACCAAAGCTGACAGCTTTCAGTGGAAAACTGAGTTACCAATGCATCTATCAAAGACAAACCCAGTTGATTTTATGGCAGTTTTTCATGCACTTTAATTAATTACCTGTGAGGCACCATGCATTATATGCTGATCTTGTTTGCAAAAATTGTGTACTGGTGGTGCAGCTATCTAGGATATTCCACTGTCTTTGTGCTATGTGATAGCCCACTTATTCCTACTTTTTTGCCAACAGGATTGTTTTCTGCTCCAATCCTTTGATACTCCTGCCCAATCAACCTGCTTTATGGCTAAGGAAATGTCCTGGTCCAGAATGTGTATACATATATATATATATATATATATATATATATATATATATATATATAACCACCACTGGAGTCAATCCCTAACATGCTGGCAGATTGAACATTTTTGTGTTTTGACTGCATAAAATGGCATCAAAACAGAAATATACCCCAGTCACATTTAAGGTGTGGTAACCTCTGCACACATGTCTAAAGGGCAGCACTTAACTTGCAGGGTCTGCACAATGTCAGAAGCTGGAAACATGACCCTGCAAACCCTGCAGCAGTACAAAGAGCTCGCTGCAGACAAGGACAAGGCATCACTTCTGGCCAAGGACAGCACAGTCGTGCAGTTCCTGGCCTACGTGCTGGAGGACCGCGACGACCAGATCGTTGGGGTGGCGCTGGAGACGCTGCTGCTGCTGTGCGAGGCCGAGTCGTCGCGGCGCCAGCTGCAGCAGACGTACGGTTAGTGCAGGCGCTCGAGTGTCTGCGCATGAGGGATTGCCCGGCGGCCGTGCTCTCGCAGACCGAGGCGGCACTGGCGCACCTGCGGCGGCCGGAGCCGGGCCAGCAGGACAGGCAGGCCGCCCGACACCGGCCGCGGCCGCCCTCGCGCCGCAGCAAGGTCGTGACCCTGCACGTGACCGGCCTGGTGACGCCCGAGGACCGCGACGCCCTGGAAGCGGCGCTGGTGCGCGTGCGCGGCCTCGTGTCGATCGTGTACGACATGGGCCGCGGCCGCTGCACGTGTCGCGTGCGCGAGCACGTGTCGGTGGCGGCGCTGGGCGGCGCCGTGGACAACACGGAAAACATGGCCGCGTACCACGTGGTGCGTCGGATCACGGCCGATGGTGAGGAGGAGCAGCTGGTGGCCGTGTCGGAGCGCGCGCGTGCCAGTGAGCAGGCGCGGCCAGAGCCGCCGCCTGAGTACCTGCCCGAGGACGACCCCGACGTGACGCCTGGCGAGGGCGCCGTCGCCACCGGAGACTTCTTCAAGTCGGCCACCGGCTGGCTGTCGTCGGCCAGCTCTTACCTCAGCTCGGCCTTCTACTGGTGACGAGCTGGAGTAGGGGCACTCATCTGGTGACGAGCTAGTACTTGGGCCTCGCTACGGGTGACAGGGTGTGGGCGCGCTTCTGTTGGGCTAGTGTCCAACGCGCTCTCGGCATTTGTCTGGTGACGACCTGGTGCCAGTGCTCTCTCCTCGCCTGGTGACGAGTGCCCTGTCGCCAGTGCGCTGTCGTCGCGCTCTGACTTGGCAGTGCCGATCTGATGGGCGCCTGGGAGCGGCGCGCAGAGGGGATGTTAGAGAGCCGGGCTCTCCGCCGATGCGTGGCGAGCTCCCGGGGGGACCAGCAGTGTGATGAACTCTTGCCGGACTGTGTGTGCGTGTGCGTGTGCGTGTACGAATTCCAATCATGTCGGCGGGACATTGCAATGGTAAATATATGCGGGATGGGTGTGTTAGTTGTACCGAGCCGTTACGTCAGTTTCATCCGTCTAGTGATGACGCGGTCCTCTCAGTATTGCGACGGATCTGAAGTAATCCGGAACCCATCATGCGACTCAAGTGGAGATGGGCTTCTCCAACAGTCGTCCAAAACCCCTCACTGCCGATTGACGACCTGCACGCTGTTGGCTCAGCGGGCGCATCGTAAGCTCTGTTCCACGTGGTTTTCGGGGCAAGTGCAAGTGGCACCAGTCTTGGCAGTAGTGCAGATGTCTAGCCTATGGGGCGTCTAAGCACCTCTGCAGTTTGTACTCGCGCCGAAGCGCTATTTACCTAACTGTTCTTCCTCTGTCTACCTTCCTATGACTGTATTTATTGTTGGGGTGTAGATGTGTTTGAAAGACACGCTTGATTGTCGGACGTAAAATAAAAAGGCCATCAAAAGTTGCCTTTAAATCAATCATTGGTGGTGGATGCGCATGATGCAGTATTGTACACGTGTTCATTCAGGAAATATGTCTGTGTCGTTCATGGTGCCAGATAAACATGGAAATCAAAGCTGTATTACCAGCAGAAAAGTCGAACAAGTTATAGCAGTCGCATCACCGTGCATCCCTCCTGGCATGCCGGACGCGATAGCTGGTCACTTCAGGGCCCTGGGGCCTTCTTTCTCGCCAGACTTCTTCTGCGTTTGGACAGTCTTTTCCCCGATACGTTCTTCATACTCACCGCATGGGTCTTCATTTGAGGGTCTGAATGGACTGACCTCTCTGGCGACCTGCACTGGGCTGGCTCTGACGGGCGCCTGGGCACCGCGGCCGCCGCTTCGCCGCGAACGCCGTTGGACTTGGGCGCCCGCTTCTTCTTGCCCGTGATCGAGCTTGCCTTGTTTTTCGGTCCACCTGCCTCGTCGGCGGTCCCGTTCGAACCCCGGCGGCCGTCCTCCCCGGTCACCGGTGACTCCCTCGTAGACTTGGACCGCTTTCGCTTCTTCGGCGGGGGGCGCGCCCTCACCGTCAGCCGATCCCACAGTCTTGGCGGTCTTCCCGCCAGCACGTTTTCCGGTTGTGGTCTCCGCTGTCGCCCGAGCCGTCTCCGCGTCGCATGGTTGCCGCTTCCTGGTCTTGACCTTGTGCTTGCCCGGCCGAGCCTCGTTTTCGGCAGCCCTGACGAACGTCGCCACGAAGAAGCCGTTGCAGAGGTCGTGCTCGGCGCTGGCACGCAGACAGTGCTGGCCGTCGGAGAGCGAGGGCCGGCCGCGGCCGGGCCAGGAGGCCGGCGCCGTGGCCGCCAGCCGCCAGCAGGGCTGAGCCGCCAGCGTGGCCGCCACCACCTGCACAGGCGGGGTCGTGGCGGGTCAGACGAGGTCACGGGCTACGGTGAAGAGGTCGTGACCAGGTTCGCAAAAGGTTACGATGTAAAGAACATGAGCCACAGCTGGGGTCGGGCGTCACCGTGACCAATGCGGAGGCAACGATTTGGGCTAGACAAGGTCACGACCCAATGTAGTAGAGGTCACGATTATGCCCCGGTTAGCAATTAAGTCTGATGAGTGGACGAGGTCAGGACAAAGACCAGCAGACATCGACATGACCGGCGGTGTCGTAAGCGAGTCACGGCTTGAGCGTCTCTTGCTACCAGGGTACGAGCGCAGTAACGGCGGGGAATTTCCAGCCATTCCATCTCATCAGTCATTCCAGGATGGCCACCACAAAGTTTCCACAACATACGTTACATGATATGATGTTACAACATACGTTACATGATGGACGTGATACGTTACAACCCACTCGGTGCCGGCTGCATCGCGGCGTAAACTAAAGGAACTCGTAAACCACCGTAACAAAGCTACCACCAAAACCGTCAAGCACGAGAAACGCTCCCCGGCGACGGCCGTGTCCGGCTCGACGCACCTGTTCGTTCTCGCGCTCGGTGACGCTGCAGGTGGAGTAAACTACTCGTCGGACGGCCGGAAAGCTGAGGGCGTGGCGCAGCAGCATGCCCTGAAGATTTGCCAGCCGTTGGAGACGGTCCGCCGACACCGAGTCCGCCGACTCACGGCCTGCCATACCTGGGGACGGCAAGACGTCAGACTCTGGCCTGCCATACCTGGGGACGGCAAAACATCAGAGACTCTGGCCTGCCATACCTGGGGACGGCAAGACGCCAGAGACTCTGGCCTGCCATACCTGGGGACGGCAAGACGTCAGACACTCTGACCTGCCATACCTGGGGACGGCAAGACGTCAGAGACTCTGGCCTGCCATACCTGGGGACGGCAAGACGTCAGAGTCTCTGGCCTGCCATACCTGGGGACGGCCAGACGTCAGAGACCCTGACCTGCCATGCCTGCGGACGGCAAAACGTCAGAGACTGGCCTGCCATACCTGGGGACGGCCAGACGTCAGAGACTCCCGTTCCGCGTTGATTGGAGGCAGGGAAAGGTCAAGGACTTTGGTCTGCCATGTCTGGAGATGGAGATGCCAGATACTCCCAGTCCGCACTGTCTGGAGACGGGGAAGTCAGGGACTCAGGGACTCCTGGCGCGCGCTGCCTGGAGACGGGAAAACAGAGACTCGCGGCCCAGTGGGCTTGTGAACATGAGGTGTCCGGTGGCCCTGCCGGGTCAATATCTTAAAGGGAATGTTCCACATCTGAAAATACTGAAGCAAGCATCAGATGGTATGAGATAAGCTCACTTTAAACTACTGGTATGCTTCCAGTGAAAAATATTACAATAGACAACACAATTTCTCTATATAGTAAGTATGCCTCTTCATACATCACTGTTTGATTGCGTCATTATACATTTCACAACACAGATTAGGAGCCAATGGAGTCTGTTTTATCTGGGAACGTGCTCACAAACGCCGGGTATGAACAAATTGACGAATATATTTGTCTTGACCTTGATCGCCACGCGGCCAATGAATTGGCAGGATTTGAATGACGTAATTATGGCGTCATGGATGCCGAGTAACCTTGCCATAGTCTGCACGTAAACGTCTGCACAACTTCGCGGGCGTGTAACTCAGAAACTAGATGGACTAAGATCTGAAAAAGAGCAGGGCTGTGAACTCCGCCGAATGATCTTCCAGATGGCTATTTCGGTTCAAAGCCCCATACAACTGTGGACCACTTCCTTTAACAGTGTCTGATTCCGAGCAGGCAACCAATATCCTACCCAGACCTGTGCTGGAGCAGGAGGGTTCAGCAGCGAGGAATCGCCGGAGCAGGAGGCGTCCAGCAGCAAGAGATCATCTGTGCCGAAGCAGGAGGGGTCCAGGAGCGAGGGATCACCTGTGCTGGAGCAGGAGGGGTCCAGCACCGAGGGATCACCTAAACTGGAACAGGAGGTGCTCAGCAGCGAGGGGTCACCTGTGCCGGAGCAGGATGGGTCCAGCAGTATGGCTGTCAGCTGCGGGTGGTCGGCCGGCTGCAGGCGGAGGAAGTCGCCGCAGATGAGCCGGCAGTTGGTGACGCCGGCTCGGCGCAGCATCCGGGACAGCGTCTGGAACCGGGCCTGGTCCCGCTCCACAGCCACCAGCGTCCTGCCGACCAGACGCGGTCGGACCGCAGACGGGGTCACATGGAGAGCGGGTCAAATGGTGCGCACGGTCAGATGGCCAAGGTCAGATGACTGGTGGGGTAGACAGACGGGGCCAGATGGAGAGCGGGGTCAGATGGTGGGCAGGGTTAGATGGCGGAAAAGGTCAGATGACTGGTGGGGGGGTAGACGGCAGACGGGTCAGATGGCGGGCAAGGTCAAATGGCGGGCAAGATCAGATGGCGGGGCGGGGGTCGGCGATACAAACATCAGTTCGCATGGATCTCTGGCATTCTTGGTCTGTGCGCAGATTTCGGACTGTCAACTTTCAGGCCGATCCTCCGAACGCATTGACAGTTACAGTCATGTAAACAATCTAAGTAGCATTACAACTGGCGTACTGGAGAGGTTCTCCCAAGAGGGATCAAATCGGGGCTATGGGCCTTTCAGCCAAGGGCCCATTTTCGTCGCTATAGAGGCCTTCCTTTATGCTTCGGGGACTCTCAGGCTTGGGATACCATTTGATGCCTCGATGGCCCGTTTTTGGTGTTTTTGAAAATCTAAAGGGCGCCTTAAACAGCTGCACATGTACTGAGGTTTTTGGCCCTCGGCTCCCCGCCCAGGCACGGAGGGGCGGGGGGGGGGGGGGGGGGGGGAGGAGGTATGCCCCCAAAAGCGTCCTTCGCTACGCCCATGTAACTGCCCATCCGTTCGAATTAATTATCAATCTGGCATTTATACAGATGAAATATACGGCCAATGCTACACTGATCGCGTTCAATCTGATTACATGACGCGTTATTGTAACAGTACTTCATGTTGCAATTTCTCTACCGGATCTGCAATTATTCGCTCTTGCTTGTTGCTGATTTCCGAAATACTCGACCGGGAGGTTGCAACGCTTCACCTTGCAAAACGACAGGTGTTTTTGGTGTGACCAAGACACTTATTCGTAAGTTCTGACCTCCTTACCCCACCGCACAACCCTGTTTTGAACGTCGCCCGACTCACCCTGTGTTCTGCATCATGGCCGCCAGCTGAGACGTCTTCATGCCGGGCGCGGCGCACGCGTCCAGGACCTGCTCGCCGGGGGAGGGCGCCAGCGCCAGCGGCGGCAGGCAGCTAGCCTGGCGGGCGCACGGACAGCACGGTCATGACGGCGACACAGAACACATACCGAGGCGGCAGGCAGCTGGCCTGGCCGGCGCACGGACAGCACGGTCATGACGGCGGCACGGAGCACACGCCGAGGCGGCAGGCAGCTGGCCTGGCCGGCGCACGGACAGCACGGTCATGACGGCGGCACGGAGCACATGCCGAAGCGGCAGGCAGCTGGCCTGGCCGGCGCACAGTGAGGGCGGCCAGCACGGACAGCACGGTCATGAGGGCGGCACGGAGCACACGCCGAGGTGGCAGGCAGCTCTGCACCGGGGTGCCGTCGCACACGCCGCTATGCGAAAGGGCTCGAGTCTTCCCCGCGTTGTAATAAAAACTGGATCATTAGTCACGCAATGGCGTAAATCTTACGGTCACCTCTGATGTCACGCGACGCACCAGTCTTTCGGTATTTTAAATTTCCTTTTTATTTTAGTACGTTTAGCATTTTTTATCCTCCTGTTGGCATATGAGGTACATAGCAAGACAACACACTAAATTAGCAGCCCCATAGCGCTGGCATCACCTCTGTTCTGTTGTCATTGGGGCTTTACGACACACTCAGCTGCTGAGGCTATATAGCGTCGCCTGCCTTTCACCCTGGCAGGAAGGGCGGACATCCCTGTTCTCCGCTGGTGGAGTCCAGGTGAGTGGTCCAGCGCGGCCTCCGCGCGCGGCCAGCCGGCCGTCGGTGTCTCACCATTGTCCTGCAGAATGAGACAGCCGCTGCGGTATAGCTGGTGCTCGTGCAGCTCCGTGCCAAGCGGCGAACACCAGCAGGGCGGGCACGTGCAGATCCAGCAAGAACTGAGACGGTCCCAGCGCCTGCCGGCGCAGCGGTCGCCCGTGACGACACGGTCATGCAAGGAGCGTCACATGACCAGGGCATGCCACACCCAGCGGCGCGGCGCCAATGTCCACACGGGCTTGTGGTCCTCGCTAGCCCATGCTACCCTGCCAGTCTAGGCGATCTGCAGATTCAGTCGTGAAGCAATTTCTACCTGACCATCCTACCCGGCTTGGTCTCAGCAATGCTTACGCGCTTCGCTGACGACGCGGTATTACGCGTCGAGCGCCCTTATACGGATATATAAGTCTTTGGTTTGCGCGCCTGCAGAATTTACCGACTTCTGCTCGGAAGCCTCTGTGTCAAAGTAAAGGATTCATTCAGCCATGAGCAGAGCAGCCACTCGTTGCCATGACAATAGACCTAGCAGCCCGCCCCTGACGCACCTTGACAAGAGCTATGAACTCCTCGTAGCGGACGTCGGCCGGGTACTCGACCCGCTCCCAGCCCTCCGCCGTCAGCTGGCGCGTGACGTCATCCAGGGAAGCGAGGAGCGTGTTGACCCGCGCGTACCGGGGCGCTGTCGGGGTACGGACGGTCATCCACCGCCAGCGCGCGAGGCACGACAGACACGTGGCAGACACCAACGACAGGCACAACCCCTGCCGGCGACTGGTTAACAGTCGCTGCTGATCGAGGATCACGGCAGGGGAAATCATCGCGTAATTCAGCTGGAAGTTGCTAGGTGAATTCAGCACGAGCTGCTGCAGTGGCAAATTCGTTACAGTCGCCATCTGTTGCGTGATGTAACACAGACGCACTGGACATTAAATGACCAAGCTGAGCGAAGAGTGATCACTTCATGTTTATCCAGCACCAGCTCTACAACAGGGGCGAGCGACCCATGACTGTAACAGCGTTGGACGCACCCCTGTACCGATTCCACTTGATGTGAGCGCTATTAAGAACACAGCGTATCGATCAGTCCTCGTGTCTTCCATTATTGGCCTGGTGTGCCCCAACTAAGGACCCGCCCTTCCAGGTCCAATAGAGGGGGCGCCGACGGTCGAGTAATGAGACGCCGTATCGAGCCAGCTGTGGCGGTACGGTGTAAGGTACTCGGCTCGTGGTTTTGCCACGTCACTGGCGATACCACAGTGAAATCACAGAACTCTCCAATGGCACACAGGCAACGTGGCACCGCCCATTCAAACGCAGAGGAGGGCATGGACGACGGTGTCTTCCTTTCTTTGGTGATCTCACTGACCCATAGAACGCCCACATTGCAATCTGTCCAATATATTGCCTTGCCGTTCTCAGATACCAACATTCCAATTCGCACATAAGTCTTTGCTTTTACTGCCTAAAAGTCGTCCATCGTTCATGAACAAACCTGCCCAGTTTCGTATCTGATCTTCCCGGCGCATACAAAGTTCCATATTCCTACAAACGCATGACGAAAAAATCTAGTGACGGTCCGCGTAAAGACCTACACAAGACAACAACTGACTTCGTGCAAGTACACAATTCGTGTTCAGCAGCCTGAGGACTGAAACGGTCTTGTAATACCTGGCATAAATGCTAAATCAGAAACAAATCACAACATGCGGACCTGGAATGTAGCCCAAAACAAGGCAGTGAATATTGTATTAATGTGCACCCTGACACGTTCGATCAGACCCGGATAACCCCGCGTAAATTTTCTGCTTCATGACGGCCGACCTCCGGACCGGCAAGGCCTGTGATCACGTGGTTTCACGACAACCGACTCTGTCGTCACAACGAACGAGCAGCCACGAGGACAAGCAGAACGGAGCAAGGCCACGCGCCAGAGCCTGGTCCACGTCACCACAGTCGGCATCGTCCCACTGGCGACTCGATTCCGTTGTCCACGCCCGTGTCCGCCGGTCGGTCACCGACGCACCTCCGTTACTGTGAGGTCGACACTGACCCTCCCGCGGTGAGGCCGCCACTGTCCGCTTCCGTCACGGTCAGCCGCCCCCAGCGCCGCCCGGGCCTCTCACGCCGCGGCACTGCCCACGGCACCGCCGGCGCTCACTGCTGCTTCTGCCGGCTGGCCAGCTCCTGGCGGCTGATCTGCCGTGGCGCCGAGGCGATCTCGGCGTCCCGCACCTCCTTGTACGCGCCCCACACGAACATGGCGATGAGCGCGTGCACGGTGAGCACTGCCGCCGCCGTGCCCCACAGGTAGCCGTGCTCGGCGTAACCCAGCCGATCCTCGGCCACGTGCACGGCGCCGTAGAACGCCACGAACGGCAGCGTGAACATGGCCACGCTGTAAACGAACAGGTTGAGCAGCACGTTGGTGCGCGTCGTGCGTCGCTCGATGGACGAGTGCATGAACCGCTCCTCCGGCAGACTCATGGCGGCGGCGGCGGCGGCTGACGCGGCGGCGGCGGTCACACCTGCAACCAGGCCGGAGTCAGCGGCCGGGCGCGGCGGCGGTACTCACGCGGCGGCGGGGCGGGCGACGACGGCGGCGGCGGCCGGCGCGACGGCCGCGGCGCGCAGTCGGTCGGCGTAGCGCAGCACGGTGAGCACGGGCCGCGCGCGCGAGCCCAGCCGGCCGGCGCCGAACAGCAGCTCGGCGGCCAGCAGGCGGCCGTGCTCGGCTCCAGGCCGGGCTCGGCGGCGAGCAGGCCGACCGCCGCCAGCGCCGCCTCCACGGCCGGCGCGTGCTCGACGGCGCGCGACACGAGTGCCAGCAGGCGCCGGTACAGCTGAGCGGCGGCATATGTTACCAGGGCGGCGTCAGCGAACGACGCCGGCTCGGCACAGCACGGCTCCGCCGGACGTGCGGACGCATGTCGCTGACACTCGCCAATGCAAATGCACCATTTTCTATAGCATGTCTTTCAAATGAAATATTTAAAACCAACTATAAAAAGGGGCCGCCCATACATCACGTTACGATCCTTTACCCCCTCCTCCCCCCCCCCCCCCAATCTCCCACCCCAGGTATCCACCCCGATAGCACACTGGTAAAGCCGGCCAAGAGATCCCTCTTTCCCGGTCACAATACTGCAAATATTTCAGCACGAATTACAACCACGTAGGGGAAGAACGTTGCGCTGTCCGAAACCACCTTCTCTTCGTTTGCGCTCCATCAAAACCCCTCACCGTCCATGCGTAATACAATCTATGAACGGCGCCAAAAGAAGCATATGACTCGTTTTATAAACCATCCTGTGATGGAGACAAGCTGCGGGCGATTGATGAGCAATGGAAGATCCGAAGGGGCTCAACAGCAGGGCCTAGTGCTGGATCATGCGACTTACTCGCTGTTGACGTGTGGCGTACACCAGAGTCTTCAGGCTCCCCTTCTTTTCTGAATACGCTTTGAGGATCTTCGCCCCTTCTTTGTACAGATATGGGAGCTTGACAGAGTGCTGGTATTTCGATTGTTCTGCTGTTTCAGCTGGCACGTCCATCAGGTATTCATTAAAAGTGCTAGCAATCCTCAATACGCTGACTTCAACCACCGCTCTGAAAAAATAGTCCTGGGGTCCAGACGAGAAGAGCATCGTCATCCAGGTTGGATAAGTTGCAGCAAACATTATGAACAGGGATTTCTGGAAGATGGAAAAAAAACATTTTCAAGCGTATCAATAATTGTCACCAGTATTATGGTGAGTGTGACCAGTATTGGGTAACTGCAGATGCCCGGGAGCATCCTGCAAGTTAGTTCAGTTCAGTTCAGTTTATTGCGGTTACATCCTGGAATACTTCCAGACTTTTCATAAACCACGTCAAGATTAAAAACAAAAATAAACGGTAGGCAAGGAAGAACAAGCTCACAAGTTTCACAATTCAAACAACAAAAAATTCACAAACCAGCGCAGCAGCCTAGCTCAGCTCAGCTGGTCACCTCGCTGCATACGGTGCATCACATCTGCATTGTAGCGAGGCACGTGCCTGGTGTTTTGCATACAGGATAACAGACGGTTAAACAATTTTGCAGCACCGTGGCTAAGCCTACGCTTCCCGGCGTTCGTCCCGGCTCGCGTCACTTTACGTTGTCCTGTCTGTCGAGTGCTGTAGTTGTTCTGGGCGGCCTGGTATAATCCCCGCAAGTTTGTCGGTTGTCCTGTGTGGAGCACGGATTTCGTAAGAGCTAGTCAGTGATATTTTAGTAGATTTTGAGCGGACAAAACGCCTAAACGTGTTGCTTCCTCTGCAATTGGATCGTACTTCTTTTTGCCTGCAATGACACGGGTGCAAAAATTGGTGCCGTATGTTTCGTAAATGGATATACAGTCACGAACTGAGGATATCACAAGTCCTTCCATGTTTTGCCGCAGAACATAGCGCAGAACAAAGTAGCTGGCGTGGATGAGGGCAATGAGTGTACCAGCACACTTAGCTCTCAGTTGATCAATGTGTGGTTGAAAGCGAGGTCTCTGTCAATCGTGAGACCCAGATTTTTGACAGCTCTGGTTTCAGTTACTGTCAACGTTCCAATTTGGATCGTAGTTTTGGGAAAATCACGAAGCATAACTTTTGCTCCAATTACCAGAAGTCGAGTTTTTGCCGCCTTAATCTTCATTTTCTGGTTAAGCCAGTAAACAAATTCTGTGAGAGGTCTCCTAACGAATGACAACATCTGCAAGCTGCTCTTTACAGCCACTAATGAGCAGTCGGGTATCGTCGGCAAGCTGGACCACCGTAGAGCTGTCGGTATACAAGTTCATCTCGTTCGAGAATATGGAAAACATTAAACAGCTCAGGCTTCCACTTAAATGTCTCCAGTTGTGTTCGGCAGTGACTCGTAGAGGGTTTCACTTCCGTCCCTAAGAGCTATTCTCACCTGTTGAGTGTGTCTCTCAAACTAGTTATCTAGCCAATGGCTGTCTTCGCCGTACATATTTAGCTTGCAAAGTAATTTTCCGTGATCCATCACGCCAAAGCATTTTGAACGATCCAAGACCACAAACAGAGCAATTTCACCAGAATCCATCGCACGATGCACATGGTCAGTTACTACAGTAAGGGCTAACCACTGCAGCGTCCCCCCAGATCATAAACGACGCGTTGTGCCCGGTTGTGTCCTTTCTAACCCCATCGTGCGTTGCCTTTGGAGGTGGGGGAGTGGGCCAGAACTGTTACCATGTCGAAGTTGGGTACAATGCGCACATGTGCTGTTCTTGCACATGCTGAAAGATAAGCCTATGATAAAGAAGCAGTATGTCGTTGACGTCAAACTTACGTCGGTGGCAGTCTTGATGCGAACGATGACAACCACAACTTATGTCCGTAACAGCCGAACGACATCGGAATTCATACGCTGATTTGTCGTGTAGAAGTTTTAACGGCAAACTTTATTGCCTGTAGATGTAATGTTGCGTGACAGTGAGTGTAATGTTGCGTGACAGTAGATGTAATGTCGCGTGACTATAGATGTAATGTTGCATCCATAGCGGCCACGTGTTAAAGCAGCGACGCTTCCACTTAGTTTTGTGTGAAGAAGTTTCCTCGTGCAGTATTTTATCAGCCGAAGATGCATAATGCAGTAATTTTCACAATGAAGCTTGAGTGAGCAGAAGTGACATCGTGTAACAATTTTGTCCGTAGCTACTTTGTCTAGCATGTGTAACATCGCTTAAAGTTGTTTCCGTTGAAGTTTTGTGAAAAGTGTAGAAAATATGTGAAAAAGTGCAGAAATCGTGTCGCGGCAAACATGAGGCTCACACCTCAGTAGAAGCGGTCGTGTACTGACATGTTCTCCACCCATGCCTGTTCAGCTTTCATTTGAGGAGCTCCAGCCCCTCCCCCATCAACTTTGAGAAGAGGGCCAATCCGGGAATAGAATTGCTTGTTGTCGCGTTCTGGGACAGGCTGCATTTTTTTTCAGAGCTCAGACCCCCTCCAACTCATTTCGAGATGTGACGCCTCTACGATGCACCACATGACATTATGGTGTCCGAACAGTCCCAAGGCCTTTCCTCTTAGCATGATAATGGTTTTGCCACTGAAATAGCCTCAATGATGTTGAAAACGTTGGAGATAACTTTATATTTTTCAAAAGCCCGTATAATTATGACGCATTCAGTCAAGCTGCATGACGTGCTCAAAACGGAAGTTCTCAAGTCCAAAACGTTCTGTTTTTGGAGATAACCATAAATAATGACATGAACTAAAAAAGCATCTACTGGATCAGCAGCATCAATAAAACGCGTTCTCTTCGAGGTGTGGTTACGGACGAGGCTGCAGTCCATCTCGTAACGCCAAACATCCGGAAATGGTGTAATGAGCAGCCCATCTCGACCTGCTGGCGTGCCTTTCACGGGCTTATAAGCCTAGTCACTAATCATACCGCCAGCAGGTCTTCAGAAAATATGCCACCATCCTAAAAAGTTGTGCTGGAGTATTTTGAGGGTACTTGCATGCAGTCAGTTTGATTAGGCGCGAAATACCCGCAACACTGCAATATCAGCGAGGCTACTCTTCCCTATTCGATTTACGTGGGACGTGACACATTGAAAAAGACCAGTCCAATATGGCTCCAAGTCAGGTCAAGATATTAGCATCCTAAGATTGCAGCAAAGCTGAACCCATTTAAATGTACAGAGAGAATCCTCCAGCGGACCATACAGCTGGAGTGTACACCAAGTCTGGTGGCTTTCAAGTTTGGAACTGCGAAGTCAAACACGAAGCCAACAGCTTTGTATTTTGAAACCTGAAGCTGAATCCAAAGCCAGTGGCTTGGAAGCTCGTACACGCGGTGCCCAAGCCGAAGTCAGGGGCTTTGAGCTTTGGAAAAGGGAAGTTAAAGCTAAACTTATCAATCACCTTATCATAAAACTAGGAGGCCGAAGAAGCCATAGTCAGTGCTAGAGTAAAATGTTGTTTCACAGCAACAAAACCATTTTTGGCATGAACAAAACCACCACTATGACATCTGCTACAGCTGTATGGGACAAGAGAGTACCACCTGGGTTTGCAGAGCAATCAATGTAAGGTGTTAAGGTAGGTGGAATGTTTTTTGCTTTACAACTGCCTTGTGTTGTGTTATTATACACCTATGATTTGCACCAATTGGTTCACCAGCCATCATTAGGTGTCAACTGTCCCTAGAAATGACCAGGTGCTATTGAGCTCTCAGTGATGCATGTGTCATGACCTTGAAACTTTGTGAGGTATGTTGGAGTGACCCAGCTTGCAAGGCCATTTTGTCAGGCACAGTCACTACTGCAGTGAAAAACCATCATGACAAAGCTAAAGCCAGCATTTCAAGATCACAAGAAACTGAGGCAGAGATAACAATTCAGAATGCAGTCAGCTGTTAATATGACCCAAACCAAAGTCTAAGCCAGCTGTCTGAAATAACAACAAATGCAAGCCCCAGCCAGGCATGAAAAATGTTCTGCAGTTGGATCTGAATTTAAAGCTATTGGAGGAGAACTTAGGCTTTCTGAGAAAGACAAACTAGCTGCCCAAAATATCTGCTGTCAGTACCACCAGATCAAGGAGCAAATAATTACATGTTAGTAACAGTCCGCAAAAAAGAAGCTGTAGATCCACTGGGTTATGGAGCTATTTTAACTAAATAATATTAGAAAGAACCACCAATGAAGATTACATGGAACCAACTATATATTTCAGGTATGACCATGACTCACAGCAGTCTCAAAATCACACTATGTGAGCTTAACAATGAATTTTGCATAACATAGTCCTAAAGCTGTGAAGGAATGAATTTCTGGAATCAGACCTCATGCTGAACAGGGTCTGTTGTGTGTACACTGAGTCTACTAGCCAAATATGGCGTCCAGTTTCACGCTGGAATTTGGCAGCAAAGTTTAGCCTACTGCAATGCTAGGCATTGTCCATCCAGCCCATAGATCTCAAGACCTTGAGCTACTGGCCTTAGGACATCCCAGCCAGGTACAGAGCAATCACAAATGTCATGAAGGATTATAATTTGGATGATACATTTTCCCTGCCAGCCATATGATCACTTTGACTACAATGACGAGCAGTCAGCACACCCTGCAGCGGATGACTAAGTGACAGATTAACTAAAAAAATTCCTTAATCCCGAAAAACTGGATCTCGAATGACTAACTCACACTGCTATCCTCCAATGGTGACCCTCTTCGCTCCTTCAACGAGCCAGTACTTAGGGTGACTCTTCAATAAATTCACGCGCCACGAGACCAAACCTCTTCGCGTGTTGCGTTTGTATACCTCCAGTAATTCTACTCCTCGCTTTACCCATAAAGCACGAAAAGCATGCCTCAGGAACTCACCACCAGTCCACATAAAAAATGCGGCAATGAAAAGACAGCGTCCACCAAAAACCTAGCGGCCTCACGAATGCACGTGATGCGTCACAATCGGTATCAAAATGGTAGCGCATAATATGGTAGCCGCGGATAATTTTGCTTTACTGCTTTATTATTCCTTCCCATGCCAACGAAATGTTGACGCAGTGCCGCTTACCTTTGGCTTCCATTGAATGGACATACACGGTCATTTAGAACCAGCTCAAATGGCGGTTGTGTACAGGAGCATGCAGAAAATTAAGCTCCGGGCGTTCATCATGATGTGGACATGTTCACCTACTGATCACCACCTGCCAAATGCTTACAGCCTTTTCCTATTGATTCAACAGTCGAGATTGGGAGCGACAGCCTTTATTCAGTACGGGCAGAGAAAATCGGCAAGTCAACATGATGATGGAGATTCTGAGGGCGGCTCCAATGGATGCACGTAGGGTAAGGGGGCTCGAAAACCAATTTTTCAAACAATTTAGAAACTGGCCAGCCAAGACTCGTGTGTTTAACAAAAAAACCCTCAAAATATCGCGCTTACTGTGGCAAGTGTCCGCCGCACTGCCAACTCGACAGTAAGAGCATATTCCGTGACAAATACCACTTTGTTAAAAGCAATTATATTAGCAGATTTCGGTGACACTCGCTATCGTTGAATGCTCCCAGAAATCCTCAGTTAAATAGCATTAGCGCACCAGAATGCCACCAAATCGCCAAATGTTTGGATACTAGTGGGTGTAAGATTTCGTTTGCCTTGCGACAACTAGCGTAAAAAGTTCAGCGTCTATCACACAGCACAACATATATTTATGCGCAACATTGTAATCATCGGGCTTAGCATTTGCTACGCGTGGAATCTAATGGGCTCAGCATTTTCCGACCGCGAGAATTTAAACACAGGAGCTCAAAGAAACAGATGCTCATGTTCGTGCAAGCTATCTGCACTTTCCCGATCATGCTCCTAGCGCTCACGAATGAAAGACAGGCGGCATACGTGCAAAACCGAGTACTGTATATTTGGCACTTGTAAGAGCGGGATTCCATGATGCTCCCATAGCGTAGAACATCTGACTACAACTCCTTTTATAGCACAGCCAACTTCCGGCAAAGAAGGTACACGTCTCGATGCATATACAGGATCTGTCTCACGGCCAGGTCACGAGGAAAGGCTGTACTTCGATGACCCCTGGCGTGTGGAACAACTGGAAGGCACAGGCTACTGACATACGTTCCCGTCGTACGCCAAAGGCATCTCCGCGAGGAAGAACACGACAATGACAGCGTGATAGGCATTCCACATTTTGAACCTTCGATGCATAAAGCCGATTACACATCCATGCATCTGCCTGTCATAATCTGTGGTGGATAAGCCAAATGGTACATGCACTTGGCTGATACGATTGCTCGTGCCCCGCGATGGTGATTCGAGCGACAGCTTCAGGCATTTCGAGTATTGAGAAACACACGCTCGTGCTCAAAGGTGCCCAGCGAGTGCAGAAATGGCGTGGCATATGACCATCCATCATGATCTCAGGTTACGGAACCAAGCAAATTTACAGCTGTCTTAAAACGTCGCAGTAAACAGCATAACCATAGTATGAGTAATGGCAGCAGTCATACTGCAAAGCGGGCAGCAAGCTATTGAATATTGAGCACCTCGGACATTCCCTGGGTTTCAACAGCCATATTGAGGCTTGGCCTAGCATAAATGGCGCACAGATACGTCTATAACTTGCCTTAAAAGACAGCAAGGTGTATACCCGAGAGTACAATATCCAAGCAACGACCATTTAATACGGACTGGCCAGATACTTATAAGCTCCTTGTGGCTGCGATACCACTGTCCACACTTCCAAACCGGCCGCACGCTGGTAGCGTCGCTGATCAACGGTCACCAAGGTGACCAACCGTCCGGTCGTCGTCCGGTTGGGCTCCAGTGACGTCACTAGTCAGCGATCAAGAGGTGGCCAGATGTCCGGTCGTCGTCCGGCTGGGCTCCAGTGACGTCACTGGCCCACGGTCAAGAGGTGACCCGCCGCCCAGTCGTCGTCCGGCTGGGCTCCAGTAACGTCACTGGCCCACGGTCAAGAGGTGACCTGCCGCCCAGTCGTCGTCCGGCTGGGCTCCAGTGACGTCACCGGCCCACGGTCAAGAGGTGACCAGATGTCCGGCCGTCGTCCGATTGGGCTCCAGTGACGTCGCTAGTCAGCGGTCGCGAGGTGACTCGCCGCCCAGTCGTCGTCCGGCTGGGCTCCAGTGACGTCACTGGTGGCTCTCGCGTAGCCAGGCGGTGATGAGGCGGCCCACTCTGCGCCGGGCCGCCGTCAGCTCGGCCAGGTCCGAGGCGCGCGCCGGGTACATGTTGGCGCAGTGGGCCGTGCCTGCGGGCCACGGAGGCAGCGTCAGTAGCCCACGTGCGGCTGGTGGACGGCTGAGGCGGACAGCCGCACAGCCACGTCCGTCGGTCGGCGAGGCGGACGTGCGGTGTGCGGTGTGCGATGTGCGGCGTGGTGTACGGTGTGGCAGACCAGTGCCTGGCCGCGCAGGGGTGACTGATCGGCAGGGACAGCCAGGCGGACTACACGATGCCGACACCGCTAGGAAGTCCTGCATGATGTCTATCGGCCCCGCCGGCAGGCACACTCTCTGCTACACTGAGGCTGGCGCCGGCGCGGTGCGGCTGTGATGTGACATGCACAAGAGGAAGCAATGACAGCCTTCCACCTGTCAACGCCATCCACACAAACAAAACATTACTGATCACCAGGACAGGCGTACGGCGACACCCGAATGCCTCCCAGACTGCAGACATCAGCCGCCGGCAGTCACCACCGCCCGTCTCAGCGCTTGCCGGCGCGCTGAGACGGCGCCCGGCGCGCGCGCCACTGACCGTTGATGTAGATGACGGGCGTGTGCCGGTGGCGGGTGGCCGTCCGCCCCATGGCGTGCCAAGGATCGATGCTGCCGTTGATGAACACCACGCGCCGCACGCGCAGCCCGCGGCCGCCGTAGCGCACGTTCGTCGCCGCCACAGCCGCCTCGATGAACGCCTTGTTGAACCTGGCAGCAGCGGAGGGCTCGATGTGCGTGTGGCGGCGGGAGGGGCAGCCATGTCCCGGCGTCTCTGAGCTCGCCGGGGAGATGGTGGGGAGCACTGAAGGTGGCGCACCGCTGGGAGCACTGACGGGGAGCCCGTCGGTCCCCACGTCGGAAGTAGGTGGGGTCAACGTGACGCCACTTTGCTGATGGGGAAACCACGGAACGCGATAGAAACTAATAATTACTGTATATTGTATATACATATATATATATATATATATATATATATATATATATATATATATATATATATATATATATATATACAAAATACATATAACTCAAACTCGAATTGAGGAGAGGTCGTGTGGACAGTACTCCTGCCTTCGACATCGTAGAGCCTCGGTGCTCTCAAAACCAGGGTGACGCATCCCATTCACAAACGGGCTGGTTGCAACGACACCCACTGCCCGGACCCCTGCCGGAGCGGGCCGAGCGACGGACGGGGCCGCAGCAGCGTGGGCCAGCGGCTCGTGCTGCGCGGGAGACACGTCCCCGGCCAGACGACCGAGCCACCGGCGGTACCGAGCTCGGCTACGCCAGCACCGGGGGCGAGCCCACACTCAGGAGACCGGTGCCAGCGAGGCGAGACATCAGCTGTCCCGACGACCGGCCGAGCGGCGGTGCACCGTCAGCCCGGCCTCCACGGTCCAAACGCCACATGCTACATGGTTCCAGAGCACATGACTCTGTGCGACCGCCGAGTGGTCTGGCGGGCTCGCCGCGCCAGGGCTGCCGCGGAACGGCGACGCTCTGTCAGCGGCCACCACATGGAAGCCAAAAACAAGGGGCAAGGGATACGACACGCTGGCGAGGGGGCGGAACAAGGGACAAGGAACAAGGGACACGGGACATAGGACGAGGGGGCGGGACAAGGGACAAGGGTCAAGAGACACGGGGCATAGGACGAGGGACGGGACAAGGGACAGGGGACAAGGGACATGGGACGAGGGGGCGGGACAACGGACAAGGGTCAAGAGACACGGGGCACAGGACGAGGGGCGGGACAAGAGACAAGGGTCAAGGGACAAGGGACACGGGACACAGGACACTGGAAGAAGAGGCGGGACAAGTGACACGGGACAAGTGCCCGCAGCGCCGCGGGGGCGGACATTCGCTCACTTGGGGCCGTAGGCGTCCACACACTGCTGCACGGAGAAGGCGAGCGGAAAGCGGTGGCCGAACGGCTGCCGGACGAAGTCGGACGTCTGGTACCAGCCAAACTCTGAACACGTCTGGTAGATCCACTGGCGCACTGCCGGCGACACGGTCAGCTTGGCTCGCGCCGGACAACGCTCGGCGCCGGCCTGTCCGCGCCGGGACCAGGAGTGCTTCACACAGAGAAGCCGTGCTGTACGTGACCCACTTCCCGATAACGCGGTCAGACATCGCAGCTTCGCTGGGGTAAAGGACACAACACCAAGGGGCAAGGAAAACAGTGACGGGTAGAGAAAAACATTGCCCACGATTAGGAAGCAGACACCAGACTTCAAGTAGCACTGATGGCTGCACACGGGGCGCTAAGCAAGACAGAACACACGGTGGGCCATGTGTGGACTGGCTGGTGGCTAAGCAGGCTGAGCCGGCCCTGACCCGTGTCACAGGATGAGCCGGTCCTGACTCGTGTCACAGGATGAGCTGGTCCTGACTCGTGTCACGGGCTGAGCCGGCCCTGGCTCGTGTCACAGGCTGAGCCGGCCCTGGCTCGTGTCACAGGATGAGCCGGTCCTGACTCGTATTACAGGCTATACCGACCCTGACTCGTGTCACAGGTTGAGCCGGCCCGGACTCGTATTACAGGCTATACCGACCCTGACTCGTGCCACAGAATGAGCCGATCCTGACTCGTGCCATAGGCTGAGCCACCCCAGGCACTTACTGCCGTTGTTGTCGGGGCTGTCGAAGCTCTCCTCTCGCATCTTCTTCATGGCCGACTCGTAGGTGTAGTCCAGGCACTTGTCGCCATGGGCTGTCATCAGCAGGCTGTTGACCTCGGCCAGCCGGTCCAGCGCGCCGCCCCGCCCGCTGGTCATGATCTGAGAGGCAGACCCCACCCCCTGGTCATGATCTGGAGAGGCATACCCTGCCCGCTGGCCATGGTCTGGAGAGGCAGACCCCACCTGCAGGTCATGATCTGGAGAGGAAACCCCGCCCACTGATTATGACCTGGACAGGCAGACCCTGCCTGCTGGTCATGACCTGGAGAGGGAGATTCCGCCCACTGGTCATGATCTGGAGAGGCATACCCTGCCTGCTGGCCATGGTCTAAAACAGGCCCCACTCACTGGGCATGGTCTGGAGAGGCAGACCCCACCCATTGGTCACGATCTGAGACGGACCCTGTCCATGGGTCATGGTCTGAGACAGACCCCGCCCACTGGTTATGATCTGAGAGAGCTGCCCAGGGGTCATGGTCTGAGACAGACCACATCCACAGGCCATCCAAAACAGACCTTGTCCGCCCACTGGTCTCTTCTTGCCTCGTCTCGTAAGAGGCATCTCAAGTAGCTTGCTGTGCTCGTGATCATCACGCCCTCGTCGCACCCAAGCAGCTGGCGGCCTGGTTCAGGCCAACTCACGTCGCAGAGCGTGGTGACGGTGATGTTGGCGTCCTTGGCGCCCTCGAAGGCGCGGTTGTCCTTGTTGTACTGGACGGTGCCCTCGAAGAGGTCGGCCAGGCTGGAGACCAGACTGGATACGTCCTCCGGCGCCGAGACGTTCAGCGGCGCACACAGTCTGCGGCGCAGCGACAGCCAGAGCTCCAGGCCCACACTGCCCAAGCAGCCTACGCTACCAAAATACATTTTTTTTCAGCCACTTTCTTTCAGCCACAGTTGAGTATACGTTGAGGCATAACTAAGCCTTAACAATCTTTTCTGAGCCCTGGCAAACCTTCATACTAAAAATTCAGCTTTGTTAGGTATATCATGGATGTTTCCCAGTCGTCAAACATGTCGCAAGCATGAGGAACATGAACACTCACTTCATGCTCGATGTTTCATAGATACATTCTCTCCCACAAGGTACAGCAAATTTTGAATCTTAGTGATGTATATGATATACACACACACACACACACATATATATATATATATATATATATATATATATATATATATATATATATATATCTGTCTGTCTGTCTGTCTGTCTGTCTGTCTGTCTGTCTGTCTGTCTGTCTGTCTGTCTGTCTGTCTGTGTCTGTCTGTCTGTCTATCTATCTATCTATCTATCATCTATCTCTCTATCTCTCTATCTATCTATATCTATCTATATATATATATATATATAATATTATATATATATATATATATCCATACGGTAGCGATGACCCGGCCGGCTACTCCCGACGGCCGTCCCCGAATGCCCGGGGCTGTTGGCCGGCAACATCCGCAGCCGTGGCGGGGCGCGGCCGGCTCCCTCACTGGAACTGTTTGGTGAGCTGGCCGGCGTCGCCGCCGCCGATGCGCTGCTCCAGCTCAGAGAAGGCGGCCGCCACGCCGCTGTAGCACTCCTGGCCGGACTCCGAGCGCAGCGCGTCAGAGACCACTGACAGGAACTCTGAGGGTGACCGCGGCTCGCCAACAACGGGAAGGGGGGGGGGGGGAGGGCCGCTGTAGCACTCCTGGCCGGACTCGGAGCGCAGCGCGTCAGAGACCACCGACAGGAACTCTGAGGGTGACCGCGGCTCGCCAACAACGGGGGGGGGGGGGGGGGGGGAAGGCGACGAGGGCCGCACGGAGCCCGCGGAGAAGCGCCAGTGTACACCCGTCAAAGGCTTGCAGGTACTACGGAGCCCCCGTCTGCTTCACACAGGGGGTGGACTTTTAACAACTGGCTAAAAAATGTGACGGTGAACCATTAGTAGTACTTAGCCTCTATTATACAAACGCCAAACTTGACATAAGGCGATCACATCGCACCTAAGTATCGTTATGCATCGCATTGTTTGATTACCACTGGTCTTTTCAAATACGCCAATTGCCAATACGAAATACCTTCTGATGGTCTACAGCGAGGCCAGCTGGAAACTTTATGTTACAGACAGAGCCCACTGGAGTCGCGCACCGCGTGTGGCGATGCCGCGCGGTTTCTGACCGACAGATCGCGACCCTGACCGGCGCCCCGGCCGGAGACCCCACACGACAGATCGCGACCCTGGTCGACGCCCCGGCTAAAGACCCCCCACGACAGATAGCAACCCTGGCCGGCGCCCCGGCTGGAGACCCCACACGACAGATCGCGACCTTGGCCAACGCCCCGGCTGGAGACACCCCACGACAGATCACGACCTTGGCCAACGCCCCGGCTGGAGACCCCCCACGACAGATCGCGACCCTCGTCGACGCCCCGGCTGGAGACCCCACACGACAGATCGCGACCCTGCCCGACGCCCCGGCTGGAGACCCCACACGACAGATCGCGACCCTGGCCGACGCCCCGGCTGGAGACCCCACACGACAGATCGCGACCCTGGCCGCCGCCCCAGCTGGAGACCACACACGACAGATCGCGACCCTGGCCGACGCCCCGGCTGGGGACCCCACAAGACAGATCGCGACCCTGGCCGACGCCCCGGCTGAAGACCACACACGACAGATCGCGACCCTGGCCGACGCCCCGGCTGGAGACCACATACAACAGCCGTCACGGGGCACGCGCGGCCGACTCACCGTAGAAGTTGGTCTGGGCGTGCAGCGGCGCGCTGCTCGAGACGGCCGCGTGCACCATGTGCGGGTACTTGAGCCGGTACCAGGCGGCCAGGCTGCCCGGGTACGAGCCGCCGAACGCCACCCAGCGCGTGCTGGCGTCGAGGCCGTGCTGCACGTTCATGGCGGCCGAGAAGGCGGCCAGATCGGCCAGCGCCTGCTCAGAGCTCAGAAAGCGCAGGTTCTTGATGTTCATGTCCCTACAACGGGTCAGAGGGTAGGATGTGAGGACGGAGATATGCCACCATTAGCTCTGTTATTTGCCTACCACGGTATCAGCATGCACATTTGCGCGTTTATTCGCACGGGTTTACAGCGATGTCTTCCTCTCAGAATTCCTGCACAGCAATGAATTGTACGCGCCTCTGGGGCCATCAGCCAAGTCATGTGATTTTGGTTTAACGGACTACTTTATCCGCGGCCCATTCTATGGACATCATAGGAATCGCATCAGTGTCATATCAGACAACGCCACGATCACCCCACATTACAATGATACCGCTCTGTGGCAGGTTGCCACATCACCATGCATACTTGTAGGGGCAGACCGTCTACACTATCTGGGATTCGAACCCACTGTCTGTGAGCCAGTCCCCAATCAGCGCCCTCGGCTACTACGACAGCCTGCGAACGGCTGGCCTGAACAGTCACGCCTCGAGGCTCCAAGACGTCACCAGCCTCAGCCCACTCCAGGCCGTCCCACTTGGCCGTGGTGCCGCACGCACTCGGTGGGGTGGCTCTTCCCGTAGAAGCGGTGCTCGAGCAGGAAGCAGAGGGCGTTGTGCTGCCTGGCGTACTCGATCCACTGACCGGCCACCATCCAGACGGGGCTGGCCTTGCCCTCGCCGCCGATCATCAGGAACACCGGCCCGCCCGGCTTGTAGAACGAGTCGTTCGTGAAGTAGCGCTGCGGAGAAACACGGCGTCGATTCGTCGGAGGAAAGCGATCAAGCCGCGCCAGAGACGGGCAGCATCAGCAGGCTGTTACGGCCCCAAACAATGATAAGTCGCAAGAGGGTGGCGCAGCGCCAGCGACCAACGACCAGGGCAAGGGCGATGCAGTACCCAAGACCAGGCAGCAAAGTTGGAGGAGGGCGATACAGTTGACATGATGCGGGTGGTGGCGCGGGTGTTGCGAGCGACTCGGCACAGACGAGTCGCGCCGCCGACACCGGCCCGTGACGTCACCTGTTGCCAGGTGCGCAGGTCACTGGGCTGGGAGTGGTCCAGCTTCTGGGTGAACCACTGGTCTGGTGGCAGCGGGGCATTGTGGACGTTTGGTGGTGGCAGTAGGAGGCCGTGGACGTCGTGACGGCGCAGACCGACGCAGCTGCCGCACACGGCCAACACCACCAGAGCAGCGAGCACTGCACCTGTAGAAAACAGGGCACAGTTGTGACCAGCTGTTGCCATACCAGACCTGTGGAAACAGTGATGCTTACATCCAGCGTGACACAGACGTCGCATGACAGTCGTCATATGCTTGTGACAAAGGCTACAGCAATGGTCAAATGGGTTCAGGAACAGGGGCCAGGCAATCATTAGATATCCCTAGGGTCAATCTGCTGCCTTTTCAGCTCCATCATTCTTAATCCCAAAATAGCAGGGGTGTTGCATCAATCCCCTTCATCTGTTGATGTGAAAAATGATGAATAAGAATGAGGGTACTGTACTACTATCCACTCACAAACCTAAGCTGGTTGTCTACAATATTCCCCAGGTCTTCCTTGGTGGCCAACTCTTCAATAATACATTGCCACCATTCAGAATCCAGGTGCAGTCTGGGAGCAATAATAATAAATAACTGATAGGAGCAATAACAAATCACATCACATATTCACAACATTTTCTACCCTTCCCCCAGTTATCAACTTGTAATGCTGGATGCAAACCCTCCCCCATAGGCTGTGATAAGCATAACATAATATCTCAGAAAGGTAGCATCCATGGGGCCTGCTAGAGGTGCCAAAATAAAGATGAACATGTTGCTTGTAATGAATAAAAGCAGACAGTCTTTGGTTTAAGCATTTCAAAACAGGTCAAAAGATACCTTACCATGGTTTGCAGCTACACTTAAGTGTACTGATGACCTGACCAAACCATTCTCCCCTTATTCCACTTTGGTTATGCATGATTAAAACTCCTCCCCCTTCCATGTGTAACATTATAGATGAACAGTTCATGGGAGTTCCCATGTGCATGTGCATCACCTTGCAATTTGACCCATTGAATACAAGTGGCCCTTCACTAAGCACCTCAACCAGGCAACCAAGCAGACCTTGAGTTAATGTCCCATGGGTGATATAAGCATCCAACAACACAGCTAAGTGCAGTCCCCAAACAACAAAACACCAAAGTTTTCTATAACTCAACAGCTAAATTTTCACACTCATTCTTGCTGAGGCAGGTCACTTACCAAGGGTGCAGCCAGCACTTTCTTATGAGGTAGGGGTGGGGAGGGGGAAGAGCTCAGTGGGAATGCTTACACAGGTTTTTAACTTTCTATCAGGAGCCATCTACAACAATATGAGAAAGCAGCCCTAGGGGGCTCCAGGCCCTGAACCCTCCTTGCTTTACTCCTGTCATCTAAAGATGATGTTAACAGGATTTGACCTAAAGCATGCCACATGTGATGGATGTTACTAGTCACCGCTATCCCACTGAACTTTGAGCCCTTACCTAGCACCACCCTAGCCTTCCAGCCTATCAGGAATGCTAAATCTGTGCAGAAGACTACCACTTACCCTGCTAGTGCAAGATTTAGACATGTATCCCTAATTGAGGCTAGTTGGTTACTTGATTTGAAGCTTTAAAACACCCAGATCAACTGGCCACATGACCTTGACCTGAGCTTGACCCAACATCTCAGAAGCTCAGGACCTCCACATAAAACATCAGTTTTAGGCTCACCCCATAACCCTGAGATTAGGTCTCATATTAGATTGGCTGGAATACAGCTTGTTTCATTGTCAAAACAAGTGAGCTTATCAGTAAGTGTAGTGGTTTCACATTTTTCATTTTTAAACCATTTGTATCTAAAGGGCATGCAGTGAAGTATGCCACAAAACTACAGATGATGCACAATTGGTGGTGAGTAATCACGGGTGTATATTTGAAATTTCTGAACCTACGTACATGGTATATTTCACCCTTTCACGGCGACTGACAAATGACGGTGAACTGATGCAGAGAAAACACGACTAATTGCAATAAACATAGATCCGTTTCTGAAGCCCGAATCAAATGCGTATAAATCCATTCACACCTCACCTCTCATTCTTCAAAAACTCAAACCACACCTATAAGTGTGCTTAGGCTATCTGATGATGCCTCAGTCCATTACAAACTTTATCACAAACAGCAACGCATCAACGCATCACGCATCATCCGCATCAACTTGACTACAACAATACACTTGTTCGGAAGTTCACTATCGAAACATGAACGCTGTTTTGCGCCCAAACTAGAAGCACCATATCTGAAATGAAAGATACAAAATCTAGCATAAATTGCTTATAAATCTCAACTTCGTCATGACATGATTGATTTTGCCCGAGTTACAATGCGGTTGTCGGTATAAAATCTGTGATCAATGAAATTATAGCCATATTTTTTAGTGTATACATATTTTGTGTTTATCATTGTATATATAAGGCGTTATGTACGTTTTTATATGCATATTTCGCTGACTCAAAATTGCTCGATCTACACCTGAGAGCACACGTGACACACAATCAAGCCTTGGATGACGTCATTTAGAGTCTTGATGGTACCTGCTTTTTATAGTACCTTGCCGGCGAGCAAATGTCGATGTGCGAGATTTTGTTGCACTGAGGGCTGGCCTTTGCTCCGTGTTAACACGGGAGGTAAAAGCGTTGTGATGTGTTGTGGTGTGTAGCATAATGCGAGTTTGCAACCCGTTCTATGCAACTTTTAGTTGTACAATTGTACGCCTTTTTTAGCCCACCCTGCATCTGAATGTTAGAACGCCAAGAGCGCGCTGCACGAAGGACGGAATATAATTTTAGCTGGATAAACAGATAGATAAGCCTTCCGGTGTTTTATACTGAACGTCAATATTGCTTAAAACGGTCCTCCTTGAAAACTTCTCATTTGGCAGTCACTTGTATGTGAGGCAGAATGCCAATGTAAAACATCATTATTGTTTCTGTCATTTGCATGTCAGTGTGATATGGAATGTTGGTTTCTGAAGTCCATAATATGACCTTCCAGCACCCTACCTTGTTTGGTCATATGTATGTGCAGCACCAGATATATGACACGAGCCAGGTAACCAACCAGATGTATGGGTCATTTTCTGTCAGGTATGTGTAGCACCAGATATATAGGACAAACTAATGGGCAAATGTGATCCCTGGCTTCATAGAAGTGAAAATGCTTATCTAAGCTGTACCAGTTTACATGAAAATGTGTAGGTATTGATATAAGGGACAGTTCCAGAACATTACCTGGAGTATGCTGGTTTGGAGGGAGAAGTGCATAGGATGCCTTGATTCTCAAAAAGTCCCAAATTGTTTTCACTTACTCTTAAGGGTATTCTGAAGTGCATTCCCTGTAAGGACTGCTTAGATTGATTTTTACATCTAAATTTTTATTTTGCCCAACTTTGGTGATGGGTTCTGGTATTTTGCAGGTGTGTATGTCCCAGGAATGCATCCTGCATTCTTAAGGATATTTCCATGGAGACACACACAATACTTTGCTTAATGTACCAGTTTTTTCTTAAAATCTTTCTTTAGTCACTCTTGCACAGAGCCAAGCTTGGCACTTTTGACATGAGGCTCTCTTTCAAAGGGCCCTGAGCTTCTCTTATGACAGCCTGTGAACACAGATGTCTTGCTCAGCCTGCTGACCCATTGCTGGTTGTCATGACTTCTAGCCAGCACCTTAGTTTCTATGTGGAGTAGAAATTGTAACTGTTGAGATGTAAGAAGAGAGACACTAACAGCAGAATATGCACACACACACCAGCACCATACAAAATTTGAGCTTCATCTTATGTATCCACAGTATGTGGGTCTGCTCTGGATGCAGGCCAGTGCAACCCTCTACCCCCATCTGTACAGAGCTGAGGCTCAGGTTTATGACAGCAATGCCCAGCAACACTACAAGTGACTGCAAGTCTGGATTGACTGTCAGTGTAGCCCTTTTGCTTCCATCCATGCCATCTGCAGGGTTGAGTCTGTCTCCATCATGGCAAGGCCCAGAGAGCCTGAACCAGTCACATGTCACATGCAGTGTGGTGGCCCCTCCTGCAGGGAGGGCCCCTCCTGCACCTTCAGGGCCTTAGTGCCACTTGTGACTGGTGTGCCCCATGCACAGCTCGCGCCATGGCGCAGTGCAGTCAATCGGCAGCGCAGTTTGTGCGGGGAGCGTTCCGGCCGCGCGTGGCCGTCATGACCTCGCCCGAGGCCGATGCCGTCTGCATGCGGAACGACCTGACGCTGACGGAGCTGCTGCAGCCCTTCTGCCAGCTCAACACGGATGGTGAGGGCGCCGCTAAGGTCACGGCCGAGGTCACGGCGCCGGCGCGCTGTCGGCCGCATCTCAAACACGCTGGGCTTCGCGGCCGGTGCGTTCGCGTTTGCCCTCTATTCATTGTCTTCGCGATCCATGATATGGTATGTCTGACGTATTGTTTGCAGGGTCTACAGCGATGCGCGGCGATTGCCTTCCATTGTCCGGCCTCAGCTCTGCTCGTTACGACATGTATGACGTCACATCTCTCCTTGTTACGGCGTGCCTGGACGACGTCACATAAGGAGTGACGTGGCGTCACACGCCACAAATCTCGGAGCCTGCTCCAGTGGCATGTCACGGCCCGGGTCCCGGGTCATTACGCCGGCAGCGTGATAAATTACGCAGTATCCAGCGCATCGCGCAGCAGCTTGATTGCCACTGCAGTGCAGCGTTCTAAAGCGGCCGGCCTCCCCGCGCACCGTGCCGGTGTCAGTGCAGTCCGGCCTCCCCGCGTACCGTGCCGGTGTCAGTGCAGTCCAGCCTCCCAGCGTACCGTGCCGGTGTCAGTGCAGTCCGGCCTCCCCGCGTACCGTGCCGGTGTCAGTGCAGTCCGGCCTCCCCGCGTACCGTGCCGGTGTCAGTGCAGTCCGGCCTCCCCGCGTACCGTACCGGTGTCAGTGCAGTCCGGCCCCCCGCGCACCGTGCCGGTGTCAGTGCAGTCCGGCCTCCCCGCGTACCGTGCCAGTGTCAGTGCAGCCCGGCCTCCCCGCGCACCGTGCCGGTGTCAGTGCAGTCCGGCCTCCCCGCGTACCGTACCGGTGTCAGTGTTGTCCGGCCTCCCCGCGTACCGTGCCGGTGTCAGTGCAGTCCGGCCTCCCCGCGCACCGTGCCGGTGTCAGTGCAGACACCGTCCGGCCTCCCCGCGTACCGTGCCGGTGTCAGTGCAGTCCGGCTCCCCGCGTACCGTGCCGGTGTCAGTGCAGTCCGGCCTCCCCGCGTACCATGCCGGTGTCAGTGCAGTCCGGCCTCCCCGCGTACCGTGCCGGTCTCACCGGTGGCCGTGCCGGTTTGCAGTGCAGTACCGGGACCCGCTGGGGACGCAGGTGACCGTGCGCGAGCTGCACCTCTGGCTGGACGACTGGAGCCTGTCGGCACCGCCGCCGGCCCACCAGGCCAAGCGCCAGCTCTCCGACGCCGTCTCCCAGAGCCAGCTGCCGCTGCCGGAGGACGGCTCGGTGCGGCCCAACACGCCGTGGTTCGAGTCCTGGCGAGACCGCTTCCTGCAGGTCAGTGGGGCGCCCGCTCGCCCTGGTGCTTCGAGCTGCGCGTGCTGGCCCGCACGACCGCCGCCTCAGGTCATGGGATCGGAGCGGTTAATGTGACGCGGCGCGGGCGAGCGCTGGCATGCACCGCTCAGCGCGGGTGCGGTACCGTGCGGATCCGCGTGGAGGGTGATGCCAATCAGTATGGGACTGTTTCTGGCAGTGTCGTTTATTTTGGACAGAATCGCGAGGAGTGCCCCTTTTTGCGTAGATGTGGCAGTTCCACGAAGATATAGAAATTCTGGTACTGTCTGGACTGACTGTTTTGTGCAAAGTTCAGCAATTTTACCCGTAGACCGGAACGCTTAGTTTCCGTAGCTGTTCATGCGTGGTCACAAAGTCATAGCCAAGATATACTCTGGAGTCATGGGAAGCATAAAAAGCCTTTTCATTTCGTGTAGTTTTTGCCTCTTTGTGGCATTATGCAAAGTTTGCTCCCACTGTTTTATGTCAGGTACGTTTGTCCAAAGCGTTCCGTTGAGAATTTCGGCCGCGAGCAGCCTCGTTCCCGTTCTTTCTCCATCCTCATTTCTCCCTAGTCCTCCTCTTTCGTGGTGAGTGGTCCGGAACTGAACTCCCCCATTGACCCTGTAACGGGGCCGTGACCAGAGCCCGAATTCACCGTGAGTTGACAGTGCCTGACCGTGACCTGACCGTGACCTGGCTGTGGCCGGCCGTGACCTGACATTGTCCAGTCGAGAACTGACCGTGACCGGTCGTAAGCTGACCGTGACCGGCCGTAACCTTACCGTGACCGGTGACCGCGCCACCAGGTGGAGCCGGCCGGGGAGCACGAGTTCGTGCGCCGCTACGTGGCCTGCCTGCTGGCTGTGAGTAGCGGGGCGGCGGCGCCGCTGCAGCAGCTGCAGCAGCTGGTGCAGCAGCAGCACCAGCTGCAGCACGGCCAGCCGGCCGGCGGCGCGCGCTGGTTCTCCAACAACGTGCTGCTCTACCACCTGCTGGTGACGGACTCGTCCGCCACGCCCGAGGCCAGGTCAGTGTCGGCTGGGCGGCCGGGGGCGGAGGGGCCCGGGAGTGGCGAGAGGTCAGGTCAGCAGGGGTGTGGGAGACGAGGCTTGGACCCAGGCTTCGTCACCAAGGTTTGTTGCCAGGAGCTGGGAGTCCGGTTAAACAGTGGTTTGCGTTTGAGTTAAGCACAGTCACTGATTTTACAAGATAAAGCCAGGAGTGACCAGGGAAGCACGCCTTTACGGATCTTGCCCGTACACGTCCTCTTTACGTGGCGGCGGTTGTGGCCGAAGCCGACGAGTGCTGCGATCCTGCACCCAAGCAGCGGCTGCCCGTCGTCTCAGCGTTCCTAGTTCCTGTTGTCTGCCTGGTGGGCGTGGTGCCGCGCTGTGACGTCGCTGCCGGGTGTTGGCAGCGCCAGCGCCGTGTTCGAGCAGATGAAGTCGACGTACGGTGCCCACTGTTGCCACCACCTGCGGCTCAACTCACGCCCACCCGAACACCAGGAGCCGCACAGCCCCGATCCGTGGGCAACGCACGTGCGCCGGCCGGCCGCCCACCTGGTGAGACGGCGGGCAGCGCGCGCCGCCTGCTGGCCGGGCGGAGCCGGGCCGAGCTGGACGCAGCCGGCGGGATGCCGTGATCAAGGGAGCAGCTGTTGGTGGATAGTGACGGTACACGGCAGATTAGGCTGAAGAAGAACTCAATCTAAATATATTGATGTGATACGGTTATGCCTGCGGTCACGACCAACCAAAGATATTATCTGGTAAGAGCTGTTGTATAGACAGTTTCGGGTGTTTTTTCTGGATGCAGTTGACAGATATAGAGTTAGATTGTGTGCAATGTTTTATTGTATTTTCTAAGCTGCGGTCTCTTGCTCAGCTCTGGAATATTAACAAAAGTGTGATAATCTGAGAAAGACTGAAATGCGTGGCGTTCTCGATGGTGCGTCGAGACCTGTCCCCCACCCCGTCTTCTCGCCAGTTCAGTGGGTCTGCCGCCTATGACCCTGCCCCTCGCTTCGCCGTAGGAGGCCACGCCGGCCCAGCGCTCCGGTCCAGACACGCCGGCAGAGGTGGCCGAGCTGACGTCGCTGCCGGCGCGCGTGGTGGAGGGCGAGCTGGGTGGACCGGCGTCGCCGCCGCCGCTGCCGCCGATGATCGCCGACCACCCGCTGTCGCCGGAGCTGGGCCGGTCCGGCTCGCCGCCGCCGCCGCGGCCGGCGCCGGCCGAGCCGGCCTCGCCACCGGCCGCCGCCGACCGGCCGGCGCCGGTGCGCGACCCGGCGGCGCCCGCCGTGCTGGTCAACCGCGTCAGCTACCCCGCCCAGACGGGCGGCGTCGGCGCGGTGGTGAGTGCCCGTGACGGTGGTGTAGTACCATAACTTTGTCCGGGGTGCAAGAGAACATGACCAGATCAATTAGAGAGCTATTAATCGCACTTTGTGTAGTTGATTGCAAAGGCGCGTATGATATGGCTGTCAATGGTGAAAATAGCTTTAGTCGAGTTACAATTGTCGATCGGCGTGGGCCGCACGTGACATGGTCGGTGTCTGCTCCGCCAGCCCACTCCCCGTCTGGTGCAGCGTCTGACCCTGACCCGTCGGCAGGGTCACGGCGCCTGCCTGTCGGCCTCCGACCTGGACCGGGTCACCATCTTTATCTCGGAGCTGTGCATCCGCGGCCTGCTGCCGCACGTGGAGCGCCAGATGCGGGCCCTCAGCGATGTCGTACGTCGCGCCTCGTGCCCGTAGCTGGCGATCAGTGGCTATCCCACGCGGTTTCTATCTGCTTTGTTCTGTTGAGCGATTCCTATTGCTCGAGACTTTCTTTTTCTATCTCGACGCAGAGCGGCTCTCGCTCAGAGTGGTCCTTTTTGGGTCGATCGCGCGGATTTCGAGTGACGTTGATCTTCCCGTGATCACGTTCTGGGCGATGACACCTGTCAGCGACTGGAGGGGGTTCATTGTCGCCTCCGTGTCTCATATGGCCGTCACCCGGGGCTCCTAGAGCCGTCATTGCCGCCGCCCCACGATGTCCTCCCCGGTCGTGTCTGTCCCTTTCGCCGAGAGCGCAAGTAGGTCCTATCGGCGCCGCGACCGCCCTCAGTGTCACCTCTGGGGCCCTCTCCGCCTCAGTGTCACCCTTCGGGCCTTCTCCGCCTCCTTGTCGCCCCTCGGACCCTCTCCGCCTCAGTGTCACTGCTCGGGCCTCAGTGTCACCCCTCGGACCTTCTCCGCCTTAGTTTCACCCCTCGGGCCTTCTCCGCCCCAGTGTCACCGCCCGGGCCTTCTCCGCCTCAATGTCGCTCCTCGGGCCTTCTCTGCCTCAGTGCCACCCCTGGGACCTTCTCCGCCACAGTGTCACCCCTCGGGCCTTCTCCGCCTCAGTGTCACCCCTTGGGCCTTCTCCGCCTCAGTGTCACCCTTCGGGCCTTCTCCGCCTCAGTGCCACCCCTGGGGCCTTCTCCGCCTCTGTCACCGCTCGGGCCTCGGTGCCACCCCTCGGGCCTTCTCCGCCTCACTGTCACCGCTCGGGCCTCAGTGTCACCCCTCGGGCCTTCTCCGCCTCATTGTCACCCCTCGGGCCTTCCCCGCAGGTGAACAACAGGAAGGGTGTCAGTCGCTCCCTGCTCAGCGCCACCAAACGCTGGTTCGGCGGCAAACAGCCCGGCTCGAGCGCCGCAGCGCCCGCCAACAGCGTCATGTGAGTGGTCGGACGGAACCCTGCTGACAGACACGTGTCAGGAGCGGGATAGAGGCGATAGAAAAGGTCTGCTGCCCCTCCCCCAGCCCCCCCCCCCCTGTCACCCAGTCATATTCTTGAATGTTTGTATCTGGCTCTGGTTGCGCATGAATTGGCATGCTTTGTTTGTGCTGAAACTGTTGGTCAGCTTGTATGGATGGGGCTGACCAGGCCTGGTGTGTGTTTTGTGTCTTCAGATACAGCCACGAAGCTCCTGAGATTCAGGTGCGGCGGCTCGGGGACCTGGCCTTCATGTTCGGCCACTATGACCTGGCCTACCAGGTAATCACGCCGGATATGGCCAGGGGCATTGCAATGATATCACAGTGCTGTGATGATGGCTACCATTTGACATGTGATTCTATGTGTCAGGCGGACGGCATTACTCGTGCTGTCACACAGTGAGGTCACGTCCTGTGTTCACAGGCGTATCACACAGCGAAACGCGACTTTAACGGCGACTCGGCGTGGCTGCACTTCGCCGGCGCCGTAGAGATGGCAGCACTGTCGGTGTTTCTTCACGGCGCCCAGGGCAAGGCGTTCCCGCAGCATTACCTGGACCAAGCCGTCACCACCTACCTGGACACGTGCAGGTCGGCAGTCCCAGCGCCGTCGGCCGCGCAGCTGACAGTTCGGTGCTGGGCCATATCAGTCAGATTTGGTTTGGTGGAAGTTCTGAGTGGGTGCAATGTGCTGACTGGGGGAACTGAGTGGCGCGGCAAGGCTGGGCCATGTGGCGGTCCGCTGCTGCCGAGACTTACCCCGAACAATGAACCTCTGGGCCTCCGCGTCGTCCGGCCGGGGTTCCCGCTAGGGGGGGGGGGGGGAAGAGAGAGGGGGGGGGGACACTCCAGCCCACTCAAGGCTGATGTACCCAGCCTGTCCCGGCCAATGCGGGGATTCAGAATGAGGTGGTGAATGAGGAAAGAAGGGCGGAGGGCCAGCTCCGGTGGCCGGGTTGGGTTGGTGAAGATGAAGGGACCATCCGTCCACCGTCGTTGTTGGTGTTTGGGAAAACACCAATCGGTTGCATCACGTGCCCGCGCTGCAGTGGAATGGGGACGGGAATCTTAGGGCGTTAGTTTAGATGTCTCACAAAGCTGTCGCTAGCCTCTCGTCTATCTCTGGGCTTTCCAAAGAACGGTGGTGGACAATACAGTCCATGCTATTGCGTGATGGAGACGTCACTTAATGCTGTACGCTACCTATCGATGCCGTCTGGTAGTAGACGTTCGTCCATTTTCCGACAGGATGCCAAATTTCGCGCTGCGTGCCACGCTCTTCAGCACCGAGTGTCTGAAGGACCGCGGACAGTTCGCGGAAGCGGCCCTGCAGTTCATCCGACTGACGGCGGAGGACGCTGACCTCAGGTGCGTGTCAGGTCGGGTCACAGTACCGCGTGGGTCAGCTCAGGTCAGGTCAGGTCAGTGGACCTCGTGTCAGGTCAGATTACATCGGACCAGTTGTCAGTTGTCAGACCACATGGGGTGGCAAGTCCAGAAGGTCCAAAATATTGTAAGGCTTGCAAAAATGCAAGATTTCATCACAATGATTTCCGCAGTGTGCGTATCAGCTGACACGATTACCGCCACCTTGTGCGTGTCTCGGGAGGCTGAGGTTGCGGCGGCCACCGCCAGGTCGGCGCTGCTGCTGGAGCAGGCGGCACACTGTTTCCTGAACACACAGCCGGCCGGCCGGCGCAAGTACGCCTTCCACATGATCCTCTCTGGTCACCGGTTCGCTAAGGCAGGCCAACGGCGCCACTCCCTGCGCGCGTACCAGCAGGCGCTGCAGGTGAGCAGCCGGCCCGAGCGGGGAGGTGTCGGGGCGGACTGTCTGCGCGCGTGCCAGCAGGCGCTGCAGGTGAGCAGCCGGCCCGAGCGGGGAGGTGCCGGAGCGGACTGTCTGCGCGCGTACCAGCAGGCGCTGCAGGTGAGCAGCCGGCCCGAGCGGGGAGGTGCCGGGGCGGACTGTCTGCGCGCGTACCAGCAGGCGCTGCAGGTGAGCAGCCGGCCCGAGTGGGGAGGTGCCGGGGCGGACTGTCTGCGCGCGTACCAGCAGGCGCTGCAGGTGAGCAGCCGACCCGAGCGGGGAGGTGTCGGGGCGGACTGTCTGCGCGCGTACCAGCAGGCGCTGCAGGTGAGTAGCCGACCCGAGCGGGGAGGTGTCGGGGCGGACTGTCTGCGCGCGTACCAGCAGGCGCTGCAGGTGAGCAGCCGGCCAGAGCGGGAGGTGTCGGGGCGGATTGTCTTCGCGCGTACCAGCAGGCGCTGCAGGTGAGCAGCCGGCCAGAGCGGGAGGTGTCGGGGCGGACTGTCTTCGCGCGTACCAGCAGGCGCTGCAGGTGAGCAGCCGGCCAGAGCGGGAGGTGTCGGGGCGGACTCTGCGCGCGTACCAGCAGGCGCTGCAGGTGAACAGCCGGCCCGAGCGGGGAGGGGCCGGGGCGGACCGGCCCGCCCGGGCGGCCCGTCACCGGCGGCTACAGAGGCGGCTTTTCTGGGGTCTGGCTCCATCTGTGGGTGTTTGTAACCATTTGTGTTGTTAGAAGACGCCCACTTATTTAAGCACGTGACTTGTCAGCCAACAGGCTGTTGTCATGGGCGTGGCGGTGCGCGTCGGGAGCAGTTATGGGCTTGTGGCTGGTGTTTTGAATGTCGCGATATGTCGAACGCTCATTTCGATGTTGGAGGGTGAGCTTTCGTATCCATTCCTCTCCTTGTCTCCTTCTCTTACCTCCCTCCCTCGTCCTTGTGTTCCTTATTCCTCCCCTCCTCCCTCGCTCACCCTCCGTTCTGTTTTCTTTTCCTAACCAGTTATTCCATGCTATTTTCTCTCTTTCCCGATTTTTTCGCCGCTCCCAACTTATGTAACATAGTTGTTCCCGCAAAAAACGTTACCACCTCGCCAAACGGAGAGACGTGTCGCGTGGCCGGGTGTGCGAGGACCCCACTCCACGGCTCACCGGCTGGCGGAGTGTGACCGCCGCCTTTACGCCGCCGCCGCCGCCGCCGCCGCCAGGTGTACGAGGGCCACGGCTGGCGGCTGGCCGACGACCACATCGCCTTCACACTGGCGCGCCACTCGGAGACGCTGCAGGAGCCGGCGGCGGCGCTGGCCTGGCTGGGCCGGCTGCTGGCCGGCGCCGCCGCCAGCGAGGCGCGCCAGTCGGCCGCCCAGCAGACCGCCTTCGTCAGGGAATACCTGCAGGTGCACAGGGTAAGCCGACTGGGCGGCAGTCGAGCCGGCCAGCGCCTGGAAAACGTCATTCAGATGAGGGTGGTGATTCGAAATGATCTTTGAATATATTCTGCCGTCAAAAGTCAAAAACGCGTAACTAGCAATTTCATAATTGTTCAGGAGAACGTTTTTGGGGTTATTTCGGTGTCATGGCCGTTAACCAGAACCAGTGAGTAGAAATTGCATACCAATCGGAAGCGAAAGCAGTTCTCTATCTAGCAATGTAAAAAATGAAAATAAATGGAAATAACTTAAGTCTTAACTGCTGAGGATGTTTTTTGACATGGGAAGACGGTATTGAAACCTAACGGTTGTCAAAGTCGAAAACGCGTATCTGGGCGAAAACGCGTATATGATAATATACGCGTTTCTGTCCATTGTAAAAAGGGCCCCAGCAACGTCTCTTATCTCGGCAAAAACAAGTATTTGCGGAGTGAATCGTTCTTCTCCTATGGACTTGCTAAGCATCGTATGGGAGGCTTAGCAATCTTCGGCCGCCGGCAGCATCGTATCGCATCTTTTCCTATGCACATCGCTAAGCATCGAATCATTACTTGCACACAACTGTCAATAATTGACAGTTATGTACAAGTAATGATTCCAAAGGTAATAAATTGTAAGCCAATGTCTGGCGAAAACAACTGTCTGGTGTCAATATGTGTGGTGTGTCAAGGCATGCCAGTGACTGCATGTGCCATGATGTCCCGTCCTCCCCGCGTCATTATCATCAGGAGTGGCCCATAGTCCGTCTCTGCCTCGCTGGTGACCAGCGTCGGCTGCGGCCGTCTCCCCGCCGTCTCGTGCCGTGCCCGCCCCGGTCGGGCCGCCCGTTCACGCCCCTCGGCCGCCGGCAGCAGCAGCAGGCGGTTGTGGGCGCGGCGCCGCCCCAGCTGCCGGTGCCGACGCTGCTGGCGGCGCGCACGCGCGTGCTGGTCAGCCCCGGCCAACAGCCGCCCGCCGACGGCTGGACGCCAGCGTCCGGCGTCACGTTCGCCGACGACGAGGAGGACAACGCCAAGTGAGTCGCGCCGCCCGGCCGCCGCCGACGGCGCGCGCGGCGTACCCGGGCCGGCTCGGAATGGTCTGCGGCTAGACATCTCGTGTCGTAGCCTGCCCGTTCATTTTGTAGGGGTGCGCGGCGCACGATATCGCTCCCTTAAGACGCCGCTTTCGTGGGGTGCCCGGCGCACGATATCGCTCCCTTAAGGCGCCGCTTTCGTGGGGTGCCCGGCGCACGATATCGCTCCCTTAAGACGCCGCTTTCGTGGGGTGCGCGACGCACGATATCGCTCCCTTAAGACGCCGCTTTCGTGGGTGCGCGGCGCACGATAACGCTCCCTTAAGACGCCACTTTCGTGGGGTGCCCGGCGCACGATATCGCTCCCTTAAGACGCCGCTTTCGTGGGGTGCGCGGCGCACGAGATCGCTCCCATAAGACGCCGCTTTCGTGGGGTGCCCGGCGCACGATATCGCTCCCTTAAGGCGCCGCTTTCGTGGGGTGCCCGGCGCACGATATCGCTCCCGGAAGACGCCGCTTTCGTGGGGTGCGCGGCGCACGATATCGCTCCCGGAAGACGCCACTTTCGTGGGGTGCCCGGCGCACGATATCGCTCCCTTAAGGCGCCGCTTTCGTGGGGTGCCCGGCGCACGATATCGCTCCCGGAAGACGTCGCTTTCGTGGGGTGCCCGGCGAACGATATCGCTCCCTTAAGACGCCGCTTTCGTGGGGTGCCCGGCGCACGATATCGCTCCCGGAAGACGCCGCTTTCGTGGGGTGCCCGGCGCACGATATCGCTCCCGGAAGACGCCGCTTTCGTGGGGTGCGCGGCGCACGTATCGCTCCCTTAAGGCGCCGCTTTCGTGGGATGCTCGGTGCGCGCCGTTGCGCCACCCCTGATGGAGCGCACGGGCAGTTGAGCCTGGGCATTCCACGCGGACGTCAACGCAGAGGCGGTTGCTCAACGTACGTGGCGTGGTATTTCCGGGCGTGTGACGCCGCCGTGTGTCGCGTGTGCTGACCTGGCCGTGGTTCGACCGTCCGCGCTGTCCGTTGAGGGACTGCCCGTCAGCTGGCGCCCGGTACGAATACTCGGTCTGACGCGAGACGCGGGCACTGACCTGCGCCGTGCCGCGCCGGCCAGGTGGTTCCAGCTGGAGGAGCTGTGCATGGAGTGGCTGAGAGAGAGCACCGCGCCGTTCCGACCCACCATCCAGTGCATGACGGACAAGACCAACAACGCGGCCAGCCCGTGGGTTTGCGCCGCAGGTGGGTGCTGACTCAGACGATCAGTTTACATCGTCTGAGGGTGTGTGTATGTGACAAGGGAGGTCGTTCCGGCAGGCGTTATGACACAGGGTTGGTTCCTCTATGTACGCAGCACCTCGCTGGTCCAGTGGGGAGGCGAGCTTGCCCTCCGGTCGGGTCACTAGCCGTCGAGGTTTCCGTAAATTCAGCGTAGCGGATTGCTTGAGCTGTGTGAGAAAAGTCGCCGACACGCCAGCCAGCCCACTGACCCATTACCTATCACCTGACCTGGTTCGTGCGGGGTTTGTCGTCCGAGGGGGCGCTGAGGCTCACCATACCAACCCGAGGTGAGCCGGCAGCAAGGGGGCCACGTCCAAAGGGGCGCTGCTATGCCCGTTACCTAAGCATTCCGTTGACACGCGTTGCCCCGCAGTACTGCTACCTCAGATTCACAGCAACGCTTCCAGTGTCTGTGCAGCCATTTATGCAGCTTGAATGAGCAATGTTCACTCCAAGGTGGAGGGAGAACGTTTCGAGTCCTGGACCGCCGATCCGTCTGGCGGACCCGCTGCCACCATGGCGGCTGACCCCCGTGACGTGCCTCTGTGACCCGGCCGCGTCACCGGTCGGTGCGACCTCTCAGTGAGCGGGGCTCCGCGCCGCCCCGCAGAGCCGGTTCAGGTGCAGCTGGTGCTGCGCAACCCGCTGCGCGTGCCGCTGCAGCTGTCGGAGCTGCGGCTGCAGTACTCGTTCGTGGCGCGCGCGCCGGCCGCCTCTGAGTCGCACGTGACGGCGCACACCCTGCCGCGCTGCCTGCTGGAGGAGAACTGCACGCAGGAGGTGGGTGCGGCTGGCGGCTGGCGGCTGCGAGCTCTGGCCTCTCGTCGGGGAGGGCGCTGCTGACATGGCGCTGGGAGGTCTGCTGTCCGCCCCTGTATCGGGCCACGTCTGTGCGTGTGTTCGGAGTAGAGGCGCAGAATTTTGGGACCACGGCTCCGGCAGCCGGCATTGCGGCATTGCGGCATTGCGGGCTGTACCGGGGATTTCCTGAGTCGCCGCTGCTGGTACGTCGCTGGTGCCAGAAAGCACCGGTCAACGTTTAATGCACTGGTGTTGGATAGCAGTGCTGTTACCAGCCATATCCTTAAGCCTGTAGACCGGTGCCAATAGCGTTAAGGATGTGACTGTCATGATGCAGGTGCCGACTGTTGAGAGTACGGCCCCTCTGGCTCTCGGCTGCGGTGTACGCTGTGGCAGCTCTAGCTTTAGTGCATGCGACGCGCTTCTTCTAAATTGTTGTTTCATACGCTCGCCTTGCTTTTATGGTGGCATGAGTTCACGAACATAATCCGAATGATTCGGTAGACAAAATGCGGCCATGGCAGTTCTGGACAGATACGACGGGCCGAACCGGGCGTAGCATTGCTTGTTTGATAAGCTACTAAATCTTGGTACTGATTTAGTTTCGTTCTCGTTTTGGGTATCTTATTTAGATCATTCAGTTGTTCTGCCTTGTTATTTGACCCCCAGGTGACCTTGGCAATCACCGCTCACGTACCGGGCCAGCTGACAATCCGGGGATACGAGTTCACGCTCGCTCTGGCTTCGGCGCCGGCCGAAACAGAGGCTGCAGACCAAAGCCAGAGCGCGGAGGCGCCGCTGTCGGTGCGCGGCTGCCAGCCAATCAACGTGCGGGGTCGCCGGCTGAACGGCACCAAAGAGGAGCGCGCCGCCGTGATGTACGCCGAGGATAGACGCCTGCAGGTCAGTGACTCCGGACCGACTCGAGGCCAGCCGCAGCGGGCCGAAGTGCCTGTACCCGTCCGCTGGGCCATCTGTACTGCTATGCTCTTGCTGGATGCTAAACGCGCTAGCGCCGTGTTCTTCGGTTGCCTGCTTTGTCAGCACCAATGCTGGTGTGTTACCAAACTGAGGGCTGACTGCAACAACACCAGCGGCGGTCGGGCTCCTGGTCCGCGCTGTCTTCTCGCCGAACCCCAGCGGCGGTCGCCAGCCTCAGACCGTGTGTACGGACGGGGCGTGTGCGCTGACGCCGCCGATGCCGCCGCCCGCCGCCAGGTGGTGGTGGAGGAGGAGGCGGCGCAGCCACAGCTCAGCCTGCGCGGCCTGCCCACGGCGCTCATGTGCGGCCAGCTGCACGCCCTCCAGCTGCGCGTGGCCAACGCCGGCCGCCGGCCGCTGCGGCGTCTTCTGCTGGCCACGCCCGACCCTCAGCTGCTGGTGCTGGAGGCCGAGCCGGCGGCGGAGCCCGCGTCGGAGCAGGATCAGGAGAAGGAGCGTGTGTGGCCGGAGGCGGCGGCGCCAAGCCGCGTGCTGGAGCTGGCGCTGCCGGCCGGCGGCCTGCCCCCTGGCGGCCGGCTGGAGCGGCGGCTCTGGCTGCGCGCGCCGGACGCGGACGGGCCGCGGCCGCTGGAGCTGCTGCTGTGCGCCGCCGGCGGGCCCGGCCGGCCGCGGCTGCTGCGCCACGCCGGCCGCCTGCTGGTCACGCCGAGCCTGGCGGTGAGCGTGCGTGCGGCGCGCGGCGCCGGCCCGGCCGGCCGCCTCCACCTGGAGCTACAGGTGGGCGGCGTCCAGCCCACGGAGGCGGCGGTGTTGCTGGAGAGGGCCGCCGTGGCCGCCCCCGGCTGGCGCCTGGACCAGCAGCAGCCGTCCTCAGGTCAGCAGTGTGGTCAGAGCACCGCACACAGAACACCGCACATGGGACACTACACGCGGAACACCTCACGGGACCCCACACAGGGGGCACCACACAGAATGCCACACAGGGGACACCACACATGGAACACCACACGGGTCACCACACAGAATGCTACACAGGGGACACCGCACACGCAACACCACACATGGAACACCACACACGGAATGCCACACAGGTGACGCCGCATACGGAACACCGCACATGGAGCACCACACACGGAATACCACACTGGGGACACCGCACATGGAACACCACACATGGAATACCACACATGAAATGTCACACGGGTAACGCCGCATACGGAACACCGCGCATGGAACACCATACACGGACACCGGTTAAGACTGCAATCTACGCTCATGGCTCGCCTGTTTGACCTGTGTTTTAAAAGCAGCTGTGGGTGCTGTGGCCATCAGCGACCAACACTCGCCGGTGACCATCGAATGAGGCTGAAGACACCTTACTCGGGGTGCTAGGGTAGTCAGGCCCAGGCTGACGTGTCGGCTGCCGTGGCAGCGGCCGAGCCCGCTCCTTCCCTGCGCTGCGCACTGAGCCGCGGTCGGCGCCGCCAGGGGTGCGCGTGACGCGCGGCGAGACGGCCTACCTGGGCGTGACGGTGCGGCGCCAGCCGGTCCGGCTCTCGGAGGGCGGCCGGTCGCTGCTTCACATCGACACCGTGCCGCTGGACGGCCAGCAGGTGAGGCGGTGACCCAGCAGCCGGCCGAGCTGGACGCCGAGCTGTGCGCTCCCTGTCGCCGGTCGCCCGGTGGTTGAGGTGTCCCGGCGCTGGTCGAGGCGTGTGTACTGTCGAGCAGGCCGCTGTGCCGTGTGCCAGACGAAGTGACATCTTCGTGGTGGAAGTGCCGTGGCAAGTACGTTGTCAGCCGGAGCGTGCCTGGCGCGAATGAAACTGGTTCCAGAGCATCGTTAGCGTTAGTGAGAGTGTATCGTCGCTGGGACCAGCGGACGCCGCTGTTACGGCGTCCGCTGGTCCCAGCAGCAACGTGCGCCGTTCGGCTGTGTGTTTGGGACGAGGTGTTACAACATACGGAATAATGTGCTGGGATGTTATTCGCGGCAATTACGTCGCTTGAAGTGAAGCGTCATGGCCTTTTTGTTAAGATAATGTCAGGAATAATGGTGGTTTGTGGCGGTGGTGTGTAAAAACAGTACTTGTCTCGACGGCACTAGTCAAGACGATGACTCCGTCAGTGGTTATGTTGACACAGCTGACCACGAGTGCCGCTCAGCGCTGCCCTCAGACCGCCCCAGACGCCACCCCTGACCTCTGCCAAACGCCACCCCTGACCTCTGCCAGACGCCGCCCCCGACGTCTGCCAGACGCCACCCCTGACCTTTGCCAGATGCCGCCCGTGACCTCTGCCAGACGCCACCCCTGACCTCTGCCAGACGCCACCCCTGACCTCTGCCAGACGCCGCCCGTGACCTCTGCCAGACGCCGCCTCTGACCTCTGCCAGACGCCACCCCTGACCTCTGCCAGACGCCGTCCCCGACCGCTGCCTGGTGCCGCCCCTGACCTCTGCCATACGCCGCCCCTGACCTCTGCCAGACGCCGCCCCTGACCTCTGCCTGGCGCCGCCCCTGACGCGTCCGTGGTGCCGCAGGGCGGTGTACTCGGCTCGCCTTCACTGGAGTTCCTGCTGCGTCACCACTGCCAGCCGCCGACGCCGGCGGCTGGCGGTCAGATGGAGCTCCGCCGCGCCGCCAGCCTAGAGCAGGCCGTCCGGGTGGAGGCGGCCGTCCTGCTGCTGTGGCGGGTGAGGCGCCGGCTCCTGCCTGGCCGCGCCGCCGCCCGCACCCGACGGCCGTGTGTCGTGATGGTGCTGAAGCGGCAGCGCCTGGAGCGAGCCCTCGTCGTCTCAGGGCTGTGGGCTGGAACGGAGCGCAGCTGCCGCCGAGCTGCAAAACACCAGCCAATCACCGGCGTCTTGTCTCAGCAGACAGCGGCCAGTTTGAGACTGGCTATCCCCTGTGGTGGTAGTGTAGTGAACTTGGCTGGGCCAGGGCCTTGGAGGTATCCAGAAAACGACTATGGTGGGATGAAATTGTGTGCATCCAGTCGCGCTTGATCAGATTGTATTTAAATTGGCGCTAACATGGTAAATCTCCGTAAAATGTTCCTGTTGTATCTTGGTGGGAGTCGTTAAGCCTGTGGCTTTGTCAGTGGTTTCTCGCATTTGAAACCGATTACTGAAGGCTATGCCATGATGCGGGATCATGTGGAGGTCCTGCGGGTGGACCTTAACTCCTCTTCGCCACTCTGCTTGTGCACTCACGTCGTGGCGCGATGCCACGCGTTCGTGCCGGACCGGACAGCGCAGTGCCGCCGCCGGCGGACCGCACGCTCTGATGACGCGCCGCCTGCCTCCGCAGACGCAGGGCGTGGACGCGGCCGGTCGCGAGACGACGCTGCACGGACAGCACCACGTGACGGTGGACCTGCTGGGCGCCAGTGCTGCCACCTATCCGGCGCCGGCGGAACCCGAGCCTCGGCCGCCCGTCACCATCATCCCGGCGCCGGCGGCGCTGCCGCCAGCCGCGCAGGCGCCCGGCGCTGACGTCCTGCGCCAGCTGGTCAGCGTGGTGCCGCTCCACCGGCCGACCGTGCAGCACGACTTCGACCGCAAACGGTGCGTGAGACGCGGGACCACGGGCGCCGGCGGGCGGTGGACTCCGTGAGACGCGGGACCGCGGGCGCCGGCGGGCGGAGGACTCCGTGAGACGCGGGACCGCGGGCGCCGGCGGGCGGAGGACTCCGTGAGACGCGCGACCACGGGCGCCGGCGGGCGACGGACTTCGTGAGACGCGGGACCGCGGGCGCCGGCGGGCGGCGGACTCAGTGAGACGGGGGACCACGGGTGCCGGCGTATTTTGCCTCTGGAGGGTTTTCACTGGCTTGTCTCGTGGCTCGATGCCGGTCTGCAGTGTCGTGCTGTCGTGCAGTCCGGCCGCGCCCTGCCGAGTTTCATGGAAGTCGACTTATCTACATGCAATCGTACCAAGCTCCGCGGCCAGACGGTGCCAGCCAGCAGCAGGGAGCCCGGCGTGCCCTCCCGCTCTTGGACCGCCCGCCCGCCGTAGTCTTGCTTCCCCAGGCCTAAAGGTTGCCGCCTGCTGCCCATTCTGCCAATCAATCTATCTGAAATAACGGACCCCCGTACGGAATTTTGGTTAGCGACTTTAAAGCGATTTTTTGGCGGCTCTTCCCAGCTTGAATGCAAAGATGTCATCGAAAACACATGGAGAGCATTGGCACATGCTTTTGGGACTACTGTAGGGGTTCCTCTTCTTTTTCTTGTACGTGTATTAATTTTTTGTCACGTACATTGTGTCACGTACATTGTACGTGACACTAAATCCTTAAGATCAGATTAATGCGGACTCAGTACGCTGATATCAAGCTCGGAGATGGCCGGGTCTTCGGCACATTGGCGGCAGCAGTCCTCTCTCACTGGCCGTCAACCAGACGAATGTCCAATGTGCGACCGCGTCTCCTGGTGCCGATCTGAACGGGTGACCGCCAGGCGCCCTGTCTGTCCGTCCCCCGCTGATGTCATCCCCGGGACCGCCCGTCTGTCCGCCCTCTTCCGGCAGACTGCCCGTCTGTCCGTCCCCCGCTGATGTCACCCCCGGGACTGCCTGTCTGTTCGTCCTCTGTCCCAGCAGACACCCCGCCTGTCCACCATTGCCGACTCCACTCCAGAACCGCCAGAAAGCCTGTCTGTCCGTCTCCACTGACGTGATGTCAGCCCCCAGACAGTGTGTCTGTCCGTCTCCACTGACGTGATGTCAGCCCCTAGGCAGTCTGTCTGTCCGTCTCAACTGACGTGATGTCAGCCCCCAGACAGCCTGTCTGTCCGTCTCCGCTGACGCCAGCGCCGGGCCGGCAGGGTGTGCGTGATTCCGGTGACGATGCTGCTGCAGAACCACAGCGCCTGTGACCTGGTGGTGCACCTGTCGGCCGTGTCGGCCACCACGTGAGTACGGCAGCGGTGCCGAGCCGGACCACGGGCGGGACGGGGGCCGGGGGCCGTCCAGCAGCAGGGCAGGAGAGCTGCGGAGCACCCGACGGGGAGCTGCGGAGCACCCGACGGTCATGGCCAGCTCAGCTCAGCTCAGCTCAGCGAACTAGGCTCTGAACCGTCAAACCATGAAGGCCGAGCAGATGGTAGCTCCAAGGGATGGGTGGGGCACTTACGTGAGTGAACCTTTATAAACGTGGCCTCCCTGGGGACGTGATGTATTTTGTGGAAAGTAATGCTACACTGTTCCGGTGGCGTTGCAAGCCTGTAGGTACCGGCCCGCCCCGTCACACTGGTACTGCGCATGTGTGTGCGTGCGTGCGTGCGTGCGTGCGTGCGTGTGTGTGTCTACACGCGTGACGTGTTTTGTGGCCAGGTGAAGAGGTGCCGCTGCACCCCTCTCGTGGCGACTTAGCCCAGCGCTGGCGCCACTCCGTGCTTGTGACCGTGGCCCCGCCGCCAGGTCGTCGCCGCGCTCGCCGCTGCCGTACTCGTCGCACGTCTCGGCCGAGCTGACCTGGGTGGGCCGCACGCACCCGCACATGACGGTGGCGGCCGGCGGCTCGGCGCGCCTCTCGCTGGCCGCCGCCGTCACCCGGCCCGGCCTGTACGACCTCGGCGCCGTGGGCGTGGCCTGCCGCCCGGCGGACGACGCCGACGCGCAGCTCACAGAGCAGACCGCTCGCGTCGAGTCCGCCGTCGTCGTCCGCGGCGTCACTGCCGGCGAGAGGGGCTAGTGACGTCACTGGCGGCGGGTGGGGCTAGTGACGTCACCAGCGGTGGGCAGGGCTAGTGATGTCACGCGGCAGGCCGGATCAGTGAGGTCGAGCGAGGTATAAGAAAAGTGACGTTGGCGGCGGTGGGTGGGGTTTCCATACGGCCGTGACGTCACACAGTAGTGACGTCACGCCGCGGTGTGACGCGTGCGTTGGTGTCGACGCCACACTGGCGTGCTATTTACGACCGACACCCACACCACAGACGGCACCCCGTCGATGTATATCCTCGGCAGCATTGGTTGCTCTAGTGACCAACAACGCGTTTCGAAGGTGTGACTGACAGCGCCGGCGACGTCACGTGGTCTCGGCGCGATGAGGGACGTGCTCAGTCAAGCACCGTTGTGATTGGCGCGGGGGTGTCGGGATGTCCGCTGCGGCGGCGCGGCGGTGCTCGCCAACATCGAGAGTGCAAACCGGTCTATCATTCGGCACGAGCCTCTGTGATAGAGACCGGACGTGTCTTTTCAACTTGTTATCGATCATTTACTGCCATGTTGTTGGTGAGCTTAGGTGGCGCCTGTGCGCCGATTGGCGGTGTCTCGCTCGGTGGTGGGCGGGAGACTCTGCGGCGACCACAGCCACACGCCAGTCGCCTTCGCTATCACAGCTGCTGTTGGTCGACTGTGGGTTGGGCCAGTGGCGCGCGCTCAGTGCGGCCTGGGGCCTGTGTCGCCATCTCTGGTGGCCGTTCGTATACCGATCGGGCGCTCCAGGTCCAGAGGCCTGGTCCAGAGGTCTGGTCCAGAGGCTGGCTCCAGGCCGAGGGCCGGGTCCACAAGCCGGCTCCAGGTCCAGAGGCATGGTCCAGAGGCCGGCTCCAGGCCCAGATGCCTGGTTTAGAGGTCTGGTGCAGAGGCCGGCTCCGGGTCCAGAGGCCGGCTCCAGGCCCAGAGGCCGGGTCCATAGGCTGGGTCCAGAAGCTGGATCCAGAAGCTGGGTCCAGAGACCGGCTCCAGGCCCAGAGGTCAGATCCTGCACTGTGCGAGCATCATCTTCCGTCGATTGTCTCAGCACCGATTCTGTGTTCGAGTGCTGTCACCTGTATCCCCAGAGGTTGTGTATCACGTGGAAGAGGGCAGATTTTGTGTATATGACAATATACCCTAGTGAAATGGCACGCTATCTCCGGACGTTTGACCCTGACAGGCGCAACAGTTGGGTTGCTCCCTGTTGAAGCCGTATGCTTCTTCCCTGACCGGTGCAGCCTGTGTAGCGACGATGTTCAGGTGAGGCGCAACAAGAACTGCGATTTTCCCGTGCGACGGCGCTGCCCCAAGCTGCAGGTGGTCATAGAGGCCCAGCACTGGAGGTAGAGTGCACTAGGCTGCGTCTCGACTCTCTCCTCACGGCGTGGTAAGATCACGATGGAACTCACGAACGAGGGTGAGATCCTCTCAATAACAATCAGGTCGTAGCTGTCTTCATCGTGTCTCTCGTGCTGTGTTGGTGGTTTACACTGCCGGTGTTATTTAAAGTATATTTTCGGGGGCCTAGCCCAAAATATCATTCATGCAATAATTCTGGATCGCAGTCGTTTGCAATTTCAATGGACGAATTACCACTTAAACACCAATGAAGATAACAAACGCAGGCGTTATAAACTAAAGTCACGTCAACACGCTCACGTTATTCACACCAACAGGCTGAAGTCGCTTAACAACACGGAACGATGCAATTTGTTTAAAAAACGCGTCCATTTGAAAACATTATCAGCGTGAACATGCGTACAAATAGTGGTCGCATTAACTTCGCAACGCAAATTGAACTCATTTCGTAGCAATGAAGAGCTCTGTGATCAAGTCAAGTGAAAGAGAGCTGCCATTTCGTAACCAGGATGCGAGATGTCTAGCAATAAGCGTCTGTAAAACAAGTATCACGATCACGCCTGTATCTGCGAACAATATACGGGCTGTGGGGGCGCACGGGATGGCAGTTAGCGCACGCCCGGTCTTAACCACAGCACAAAGCACAGTTCCCGGCGAACACCAAGAAATCGCAATTTTGCAGCTCACAAATCTCACACATCGGCACGATGACTTTTGAGTGCTGAATTTCCCTGCGAGAATCGCGATGCCACGCTGGGCCGGCCGGAGTGCTGCCATCTATTACTGGCGCAGCGCAGTTCAGCTACATGATCTCGTCGTCAGACATCGTGCCGCCGTCCGTGTTTCTCGCCAACATGTAGCTATCCATGTCGATGAACCGACAGTTGTTGATGGCGTAGCGAAGCCGCTCCGCGAGCATCTCCTGCAACGCCAGCCACACGGTCAGGACACACAGGGGTGGTGCTGGCAGCACTGCCGCATGGTCAGGACACACCGGGGTGGTGCTGGCAGCACTGCCGCATGGTCAGGACACACAGGGGTGGTGCCGGCAGCACTGCCGCACGGTCAGGACACACCGGGGTGGTGCTGGCAGCACTGCCGCATGGTCAGGACACACAGGGGTGGTGCTGGCAGCACTGCCGCACGGTCAGGACACACCGGGGTGGTGCTGGCAGCACTGCCGCATGGTCAGGACACACAGGGGTGGTGCTGGCAGCACTGCCGCACGGTCAGGACACACCGGGGTGGTGCTGGCAGCACTGCCGCATGGTCAGGACACAGAGGGGTGGTGCTGGCAGCACTGCCGCATGGTCAGGACACACGGGTGGTGCTGGCAGCACTGCCGCATGGTCAGGACACAGGGGTGGTGCTGGCAGCACTGCCGCATGGTCAGGACACACAGGGGTGGTGCTGGCAGCACTGCCGCACGGTCAGACACCGGGGTGGTGCTGGCAGCACTGCCGCACGGTCAGGACACACAGGGGTGGTGCTGGCAGCACTGCCGCATGGTCAGGACACACAGGGGTGGTGCTGGCAGCGCTGCCGCACGGTCAGGCCACACAGGGGTGGTGCTGGCAGCACTGCCGCACGGACAGACACCGGGGTGGCGCTGGCACGCGCTGACATCTGCGGCTGGCAAGTGGGGGCCCACGTGCCCAAAGCGGATAGAGCGGTCGCTGGCGACACCGCTGCGCAGCGCCGGACCATGACGCGGCCGGACCGCGCGCGGGCCGCTCCACTCACCTGACTAGAGTACTGGGGAAGCCTGAGCTGAAAGAAGCAGGTCTGCGCCGTCGGCAGCCCGTCCGTGGGCTTGTCCACCTTCATCACCTGCCAGTGGCGCGGCACGCTCAGCACGGTCACAGCATCGCTGACAGGGCGGCGCTAAACGGGCAGGGCGAGGTCGGCCCACCCGCCGGCTGGTCGTCAGACGATTCACGGCATAACCATCCGTGCATGATGCTGACATCTCCATAGAGCCGCCGGCTGACTGAGATAACCGCATAACGCGCTGTTGACACGCTATGGTTTTAACAGCATTACCGCGTGCACGGCACGTCGCGCACCTCCTAATTCCGACACGTGCCTGACTGCGGGAGTGACGCCAGGTCACAAGTCCCGCCAAAGTCGCTCCGCCCACAGCCGCGCCACGCCCACCTGGAAGCGCTGCGAGAGGTCGGCCAGGTTGGCTGGCAGACGGGAGCGGCCCGACACGAACCGCATGAACAGCACGCGCTCCGAGTCGGTGAAGCTCTCCAGCACGGCCCAGAGCCAGCGCGCCAGCTGATGCTGTTCGTCCAGCTCCCGATACCTGGCCGGGCGAGAGACGGCCGGTGACTTGGGCCCGATGAACACTGACACGGACGTCAATGGCGCTTCCTTAATGCTCATCGCGGAGAGGGTGCAGACGCAAGCCAAGGAGGTATTCAGGGACAGCAGTTGTGGTCAGGAATGCGAGCCCCTTGAATTTTAGAGACGTCCGTCAGCGCGACCGTCCCGGAAATGTCGAGGAAGTCCCTTCTTCCCTCCCTCCCGCCATCCCTCCCTCCTCCTTCGACCTCCCGATCTCCCTCATTTGTAATTTGCCCAGTGGTAATAATTCAAACATCTGAAGTTTTCCAAGTTGATCATATGGGGAGGGCGTAATTGAGGTCATATCGCCGTGTCGCAGGCAAGCCGTCTGATCACGCAGACAACAGCCGATGCGGACAGCGGCGGCGGCGGCGCCCACCTAACGATCGTCTTGAGCAGCGGCACCGAGATGGTGGGCAGGCCGCAGACCAGCTGCTCCAGGTGCTGGGCCGTGATGAGCGACAGCAGCGGCACCGGCACCACCCCGGCCATGCCGTCCCGCACGGCCGCCACCTGCCGAGACCACACGGCACGGTCAGACGACAGGGACGCCGGGCCAGGCACGGCGCCCTCCACAGACGGCAGGCGGCTCGACGGGTTCGTCCCAGGCAGACCGGACGCGGCGGACTCCGGTGAAGCATCCGGTGAAGGCAAAGCACAATTACCCGCAGTGTTAGATGCCACGTACACAAGTATCAACACTATTTACATGCCGTGTTGCCCTGTGCTGTGTTTCAGGTAGTCATTAGTGAGGTTTTGTTTGACTTGAAGTTATGTTCGCTTGCTCTATCGCTTCTGTTACGTGAGTGTGCTCTGTCCAATATCGTGCACCTAGTTCAACTTCATTGCTTTATGGAGCTTTCTGCAGCGTCACGTCGCGAGGTGGGATGAAGGCCGGCTCCGCCGCCTCAGCCGACCGGCGGCGGCGCGCGCCGCAGCTCGGTGTCGCCCACCTGGAGGTCCATCTCGTGCAGCCGGTAGCGCACCGCCTGCCGGACGTACTCCAGCCGGGTGGCGGCGGTGACCCGCAGCGTGCGGCCGCCGGCCACCACCGGCACCAGGCGGCCCGTGCAGGACGGCGCCTCGAACGTGTCCACTGGCAGCACCTGTCAACGGAGAGGCGGCCACTCAGGCGGAGCGGGCGCTCTCGAGGCCGGAGCTTCAGAGGCGAGCCGGACCCGCACAGGGCCGCAGCAGGCCCTCTCGAGACCGGAGCTTCAGAGGCGAGCCGGACCCGCACAGGGCCGGAGCGGGCCCTCTCGAGGCCGGAGCTTCACAGAGACGAGCCGGACCCGCACATGGCCGCAGCGGGCCCTCTCGAGGCCAGTGCTTCAAAGAGGCGAGCCGGACCCGCACAGGGCCGGAGCAGGGCAGGCGTTCATAGGAGCGAACTAAACCTACAGAGGGCAGGGCCAGGCGACAGCAGACGGGACTGGGCCGGCGGAGCGAGTCACATGCTCATATCAGCAGCAGGGCCTAGGGCTGGACCTGACCATCACGGGGACGGACAGTATCAGACCCTTCCGGTACCGGAACCGGCCTGGTGTGGCGTCTCCGTGACCACCATTTCACCTCGTGCAGCATCCCCCGTCACCAGTAACCAACGTTTCCCCCGTGACTCTGGCCTCACCTCGTGCAGCGTCTCCTCGGGTATGTCAGCGCTCAGTTCGCGGACGTAACGCAGGCTCTGCGTGAAGAGAGAGTCTGTTTCCTCCAGGTCGTCCAGACTCAGGTTCATGTTGGCCAGCAGCTTCCAGACGAACGGCGCCAGCGGCACGGCCAGTGGCTTCTTGGTGCGGATGGCCACGCCCAGCAGGATCCCTGCCGCACAGCGGACCTCAGCTCAGGCGGGCTTCACCAGCGGCCACTACATTGTGGGGTCGAAGCGAGCCGAATGTCGCGTTTCGGCCTCCATGCATACATAAGGCGACAGCATTGCGATGCTCGCGATTGCACCAGTGGCACGATTTGCAGCACGATCAGAAACGAGCGTGTACAAGCGGCATTCTGGGCCAGGGTGCTACAGTTCCCCGGCGTCGTGGTCAGCGCGCCGGCTGCGGTCTCACGACCAGCGGCTGACGCTCGAGAGGGCTCGAACAGCGTCAACACGCGTGCCGGGCCTCCACCTTCAGGGTACGCGCACTTCCTTACACGGAGGGGAGGGTCTGGCACAGGAGACCGTATCAACGCAGCGGTGCGTAGCGAGCACAGTAGCTGGCAGAGCGTGCGTGTTTTGGAGCGCGCCATCGACCGGCATCTCCCGATCACTGCGAATTCGTCTGCTGCTCATCAGCCCGCTCCGGCCCGCGGTCCGCGCCAGCCCGCGATCCTCCCCGGCCCGCGGTCCTCCCCGGCCCGCGGTCCGCCCCAGCCCGTGGCCCGTCCCGGCCCGCGGCCCGTCCCGGCCCGCGGTACGCCCCAGCCCGTGGCCCTCCCCGGCCCGCGGTCCACCCCAGCCCGCGGCCCGCCCCGGCCTGCGGTACGCCCCAGCCCGTGGCCCGTCCCGGCCCGCGGTCCGCCCCAGCCCGCGGCCCTCCCCGGCCCGCGGTCCACCCCAGCCCGCGGCCCGTCCCGGCCCGCGGTACGCCCCAGCCCGTGGCCCGTCCCGGCCCGCGGTCCGCCCAAGCCCGCGGCCCTCCCCGGCCCGCGGTCCACCCCAGCCCGCGGCCCGCCCCGGCCTGCGGTCCGCCCCAGCCCGCGGCCCGTCCCGGCCTGCGGTCCGCCCCAGCCCGCGGCCCGCCCCGGCCTGCGGTCCGCCCCAGCCCGCGGCCCGTCCCGGCCCGCGGTCCGCCCAGGCCAGCGGTCCGCCCCAGCCCCCGGTCCGCCTCAGCCCGTCGGCGGCCCGACGGCGCCCGAGGCCGGTCGCCTCCGTCTGCCGCTCCCCAGCCCGTCCCGGCCCGCGGTCCGCCCCAACCCGCCGGCGGGGTCCGACGGCGCCCGAGGCCGCCCGCCTCACCGAGGAACTTGAACAGACTGAGCTGGTGGGGCGCCGTCAGCTCTGGGTTGAGCAGAAACCGGTCACGGTGGCAGCCGGTGTCGGCCACGGCGTTCGGCGTCGGCACCAGCAGCGGCACCGCACCCGACGTCAGCTCGACGCACATCTCCGTGATGGTGTCGTCGAACACGCCGCCCGCGTCGTCCGCGCCCTCCCCAATCAGCTTCACCTGGGGACGGGAGAAAGCCGAGGATCAGACGGAGACAAAGCGCACCGCCCCGCGGACCTTTCGCCGGGTCCGGAACCGAGTGGCCAGTCGCATCACATGGAGTCAGGCCGCCAGCAGCACATCGGCGGCTGTCCGTCGGTCCGCCAGTGTGTCAGCAGCCCGGTCAATGAGGTCCGGCCGCCAAACCGGCGACAGGTCGACCCAGCCTTCTTCTGGAAGCGGCAATCCACTCGTCGCGCACTGCTAGGTCGTCACAGCTTCAGTCGCGCGCAGTGACTATCCCCCCATCCAGCTGCACCACCGCAGAACACACGTAGCATGACGCGTCAGTCCCGGGCGGACGCGTGATCATCCGACGCCAGTCTGTCCGCCTGGACCTCAGACCCCGCCCATGGCTCTCAGCCGCCCGGCCGCTGGCACCGGCGACAGACAGCTCATGTGCCGCCGCAAGGCCCCGCCCGGGTCACCGACACCACCACAGCCCGACGGGCCCGGGCCCGCCAGCCCCGGAGGCAGGAGCGCAGTCGGGCCGGTCGCCGCGACGCCGTGTCGGCCGGCGGCTCACCTTCCAGGCGCGGCTAGGCAGCCGGAGCTCGGCCGGCCGCAGACGCACCACCTGGCGCGCGATCTGCAGGAAGATGGGCTTGCAGACGCGGCTGCGCACCGCCAGCCGCTTGACCGTGATCTGCGGGCCGTAGTTCTTGCCCTGCCGGGCGACGCGCCACGTCAGCTGAGGACAGTCGGACACGGCACCGCAGAGAAGACCCGGCGCTGCGCGCTGCGCCACGCACCGAGCTGTCCTCCATCTGGGCGTTTGAAGCATGCTAAAAACTGTGAAATGTAGGGCAACAGAGCAGTTCAGCGCGACATCCCGATAGAAGTCCTGCAGTTCTACCGCTAAAAACCGAACCTTTACAAAAGCAAGCGGACAAACACACCGCCCGTAGCCAAACACAAGCCTCCCGCGGTTGATGTGCTGGCGCTGGCTGCAGACCGGCCCCGCGCGTGGCGCCCGCCACCAGCGCCGCTCCGTACCTGGACCATGGTCCTGCCCAGACTGCGCACCAGCGGCAGGGTGTAGACGCGCGGCGCCAGCAGCGGCCGCAGCTCGGCCGATGTCACCGCCGACAGGCCCGGCGTCAGCTGGTCACTCGGCTGCCCGACACACGGCCACACCCAGGTCACATGGCTGCCCGACACATGACCACACCCAGGTCACTCGGCTGCCCGACACACGGCCACACCCAGGTCACACGGCTGCCCGACACAGGGCCGCACCAAGGTCACACGGCTCCCCGACACACGGCCACACCCAGGTCACTTGGCTGCCCGACACACGGCCACACCCAGGTCACTCGGCTGCCCGACACGCGGCCACACCCAGGTCACTCGGCTGCCCAACACACGGCCACACCCGGGTCACACGGCTGCCCGACACACGGCCACACCCAAGTCACACGGCTGCCCGACACACGGCTACACCCAGGTCACACGGCTGCCCGACACACGGCCACACCCAGGTTACGCGGCTAAGCCAGCATATGGCCACACCAGGTCACACGGCTAGGCCAGGCACCGCTATTCAAAATACACCACTGTGGCCGCTGGTGCCGGTCAGGTTACACGTCTGTGGCCGGCTGGGTCCGATCCGGTGCCGGATTCAGGTTCATGTTCGGTACCTGGTTCGGGTTCGGTGTCTGGTTCGGGTTCGAAGCCTGGCCTGGGTTCGGGGCCTGACTCGTGTTAGGTGCCTGGTTCGGGTTCCGCGCCTGGTTCGGGTTCGGTGCCTGGTTCGGGTTCGGTACCCGGTTCGGGCTCCATGCCTGGTTATGGTTCGGTGCCTGGTTCGAGCTTGGTGTCTAGTTCGGGTTCGGTGCCGGGTCCGGGCTCAGGGCCCGGTTCGGGTTCGGGTTCGGGGCCTGGTTCGGGTCCGGTGCCTGCTTTAGGGCGGGGCCTGGTTTGGGTTCGGTGTCTAGTTCGGGTTCCGTGCCGGGTCCGGGTTCAGGACCCGGTTCGAGTTCAGTGCCCGATTCGGGTTCGATGTCCGTTTCAGTGCGGGGTCGGCTGGTCACACGGCTGAGACGGTAGAGCCCATGACGAACCGGCAGGTCGCAAAAGGTCAGCATCTCAGCCGGTCCGCTTGGTTCACCGAAGGTCACGTCAACAAACCACCGAGCAGCGACGCGCACCGGGTCTCACGGGGATCCAACCCCCCCCCCCCCCCCGCCCCCAGTCAGCGGATCACGGACGTCGCCAGCGTTTGCAGCCGGCGGTATGGGCTGGGTGGAGCGCGGTCGCGAGGCCCGGGTCTCCGGGCCGGCGCGCGCCGACGCCGCCCCGCGGCGGGCCTCACCTGCTGTATGAGCGGCAGCAGCCGCCAGCTGGCGTACACCAGGTCCGAGTAGCGGTGCAGCAGGAGGAGGCGGCGACGCAGCGCCGCCGGCGCCAGGCCCTGCAGCCGGCCGAACTGGGGCGGCACGGCCGCCGGCACGCCCAAGCTGGGGCCGCACGAGACACCCGGACAGCGGCGGCTGCCGGCCGGCGCCGTCCACGCGGCGCTGTGGCACCGGCCGGCGGAGATCTGACAGGGGAAGTGGGGGGAGGGGGCGTCAGCACAGGTCAGGGCGGTACCAGCCGGCAGGGGCCTGATAGGTGGAGGGGGCAATCATTATGGTACCGGCCGGACGGCACCCGGCCCTCCGAAAGCGCATAGGTTGGGGCGATTCGGTACAGAAGACGCGCGTGCCACAAGGTAAGGCATTACTTTTGCATGCGGCTGGAACGATCTAAGCACTCTACGGCCCGCAGTTACGAGAGCGACCCATTTAGTACCTTAAATGAGGCCCTTCATTACTATAACTGTCGATTTCCTGCACTACAACGACGGCGAGTGGCGGCGGCCGGCCTGCCTGCTGACCTGTCGGACGAGCTTGCCGCTGAGCGCGGTCACCAGCTGCGGCTCGCGCACGCCGGCCGTGTGACCCAGCCCCAGCTGACCGTCGTTGTTGGTGCCCCATGCGAACACGTCACCCTCGGCCGTCAGCACCAGGGTGTGTTCGGCGCCCACTGCCACGTCCACCAGTACGCGGTCCCGCAGAGCGACCACCTGCCGGTCGGACACACGCTGGGTACCGACCGTGCCCGCCACACATACCGCGTCATCGGACTGCGAGGAATGGTCCTCAGACTCTGCGAGGAGTGGTCCTCAGACTCTGCGAGGAATGGTCCCCAAACGCTGCGAGGAATAGTCCTCAGACTATGTGAGGAATGATCCTTAAACGCTGCGAGGAATGGTCCTCAGACGCTGCGAAGAATGGTCCCCAAACGCTGTGAGGAACAGTCTTCAGACTGCCAGGAACGGTCCTCAGACTCAGCGAAGAATAGTCCTCAGACTGTGCAAGAAGTGGTCCTCAGACCTTGCGGGTTAAGACGTTACCTAAGCCTGCCCACTTTCAGTTTCTCCGAGAGATGGCGGTAACTGCCGGAGCCAGGTGTGAGGCAGACCGGGTAACAGTGCTCCACTAAGGCCCGGTGTCAGGCTCAGCTCGCGTCTGCTTGACACGGCGTTATGGGCTGCAGCCGGCCGTCATAGCTGGCCGCCCGCTCGCGAGATGTCGTTACGTGCTGCGGCCGGCCGTCATGGTTGGCCGCCTGCCCGCGAGATGTCGTTACCTGCTGCGGCCGCGTGTGGCCGCGCAGCCTGCAGTCGGGCTGGCCGATGAGCCGATCAATGCCGCAGCTGTACAGCTGACCGGCCTGGGTCAGGAACACGGAGAACTGGCTGCCGCACAGCACCTTCTTGACGCCCAGCCCAGACAGCGCATCCACCAGCTGACCGATGCCACAAACACTGGTGTCAGAGGTGGGATCCGAACCACCAGCGAACGGATGCGACACACACTGACGTCAGAGGTGGGATCTCGACCATGGGGGCACAAGCTAACACTGGCGATAGAGCCGAACTGGGCCTCCGCTGGCGGGGACAACACTGGTGCTACAGTAGAGGCTCCACAGAGACGACAGACGGACAGGCGCTGGTGTCAGGCAAGCAGCACCGTCGGCAGCTGCCCAACAGCCACGGATCATACCACACATGGCAATGTCGGGTACTCTATCCTGTATCAGTCCCGGGTGCATAGCGCATCACTGAAATGTGTTGAGGCGATGCACGCAACGCGATCCCTACACATGGCCCTCGACAGACGAAACCGAGACGGCCTAAGCGCACGCTGTCTGCAGCTGCGCCAGCCGTCAGTGCCGCACCTGCGGGGTGGGCTTGGAGGCGGTGCTGCCCAGGCCCAGCTTGCCGTGGTCGCCGTCGCCGAACGACCAGACGCTGGCGCCGTCGGCCGACACAGCGAGCGTGTGGTTCAGGCCGCAGGCCACCTGGCGGCCGAGCCGAGCCGTCAGGCAGGCCCCGAGGTGCGGCGGGGTGCCGTCCCACCGGCCACGAGCGGGGCGGGGACCGGCGGCAGGGTCCCGTCCCACCGGTCACGAGCGGGGCGGGGACCGGCGGCAGGGTCCCGTCCCACCGGTCACGAGCGGGGCGGGGACCGGCGGCAGGGTCCCGTCCCACCGGTCACGAGCGGGGCGGGGACCGGCGGCAGGGTCCCGTCCCACCGGTCACGAGCGGGGCGGGGACCGGCGGCAGGGTCCCGTCCCACCGGTCACGAGCGGGGCGGGGACCGGCGGCAGGGTCCCGTCCCACCGGTCACGAGCGGGGCGGGGACCGGCGGCAGGGTCCCGTCCCACCGGTCACGAGCGGGGCGGGGACGGCGGCAGGGGTGGGCCTCAAATGCGCAGGGGAGGAGCAGCACACGTGGCGCCGGGAGTCCACATAGCAGATCTCCCGAACGGGAGACACTGCTGAGTGGTGTACGCGCTGCAAAGAAGCTTATCTGAGGAAAAGCTGGTCATCCTGCGCAGAAATCGAACACAAACAGAGAATGAACTGAGCACAAGTTAAACGCTGAACACAAACTCATCAAAAGAAGACGTAGGTCGCGTGCAGTCGCCAGTCAGAAGTAGTGGCTTTCGAGGCCGCTAACACCCACTCGAGGCCCAAGCGTCTGATGTTGATCTCTCAAAGGGCCCCTCTGACCCGTATACAATGCGGAGACCGGGCTGGAGAAGATGGACGCCACCCACCTGATTCCGATGCTCACTTCCAGGGGCCTAACCAGCTCACTTTCACATCGCTTTTCACCTGAATCGCGGACTCCGTCTTCTGAGTCCTACCCACTACCCAACATGTGATTTCGTCTCCCGCGGGTCAGCTGGACCAAAGCCCACCATGGACCCATCTCACCTCAGCCCCCCCCCCTCCCCAACACTCACACACCAGAGATCCACCCGGCTCAGTGCCCTCCAAGCAACTACCTGACATCGCCCCAGGCGCCTCGGAACGCCCCCCCCCCCCTCCCCCCTTCCCCCACCAGCCGGCAGCGCACCTGGCCGACCCGCTTGCCCTCCAGGGCGGTGACGCGCTCGGGCAGCTTCTTGTTGTCGGTGCTGCCCAGGCCGAGCCGGCCGTAGTCGCCGTTGCCGAACGTGAACAGCTGACCGTCCACGGTCACCACGGCCGAGTGCTTGAAGCCGCACGCCACCTGGCGGCCGGCGCTGGCGTTAGCGGCGCGCACGCCGGCCGCGGGCGCCCCTCACTCGGCCGCGGCGCTCAGTGGCGTACAATATGGGTATATATAACAGGTGAGCCAAATACACAGCGCCACTGAACCTTGATGCGACTGACCCAAGCACTTCTCTGAATCAGTCACTGACAGCGAGTGTGAGGTGACGGGCCTCCCCTCCCCTACACCTCGTACCAGGCGTCTCACTCGATGTCTCGGGGTGATCAGCGTCAGGGCCACCCGTGTCCGTGGCCACGTTACGACGGTCATCCAGGTCGTCGGTGAGGCTTCACGGCGCATTCGACAGCAGCTCAAGGCTACATGGCAATGCCCGCCTGCCACTCTGGCCGGACGGGTAGACAACCGAGGAATGAAACCTCGCGAGCATCAACGCCGCGCGCGGGAGCCAAGCTCAGCTCATCATGCTAAGCCCGACAGGGTGGCGCCTGCAGCTCTGCCACCTTCCTTGTGGCGGCCTCGTCCGCCGCCGCCGTGCGCGTCACCCACCTGGACCACCTCCTCGCCCTGCAGGGCCTCGATCTGGCGGGGCCGCCGCTGCCGGTCCGAGTTGCCGTGTCCCAGCTTGCCGTAGTCGCCGTCGCCCCAGGAGAATACCTCTCCAGACTCGGCCAGCGCCAGCGAGTGGCCGTCGGAGCCGACCGACGTCGACAGCTGCACGATCACGAACCCTGCCCGGCACGGCCGCCCAGCTGTGACGGACACTGGGCCAGGCGGACGGCGCTGCCGCTGGCGCAGCCTACCTTGAGGTGATGGTCACCAGGAACCGACGGTGGAGTGACTCCTAGGTCCACGAGGATGACTTTTTGCGTCGCCAAATATGAAGAGTACGATTCGTGTTCAATAACTCAGCTGAGTCATGCTCCACAAAAACAAAAACAAAATGTTACCCGGACATGTCTAAACATGCTATGGGCTGATTATACGTGATGTACCTCAGTCTTGTGGTAACATATTACATTTACCATTACTAAGCTCATGGCTTCACCTAATTTAAACAATGCCTCACCCAAACAAAACAGCCTATCACAGATGCCGAGTTTCAACACCCCGCCTTACCAAACCCTGCCCTCACCTAACCCTGCTACCGTTTGTCACACACGTGCCGCCGCCCCGCCCGTCCCGTCGCGCCGTCTCACCCTGCAGCCCGCTAACCACGGTGAGCACGTGCAGGTCGTCACTGTTGCCCTGGCCCAAGCGGCCGTAGCTGCCCTCGCCGCACGCCAGCACCGTGCCGTTGGCCTGGATCACGAACGTGCAGTTCTGGCCGCACACCACCGTCTGCGCCAGGCCAAACGAGTCGGCGCGCGTCGGCGAGAAGCTCGACCGGCTCTCGCCCAGCTGAAACGGAGGCGGCGGCGCTGACGGCGGCGGGCTGGACGGCGCCGGCCGGCCGGTTCACGCATGCTGGCGGCACCCGCCACACAAGAGAGCGACATCTTGCAGAAGGGGCCAGGCGACGTTACTGAGGCCTGAACAATGACGGGGATGCACTGCCTATAAACACACGACTTGGTGCAGGTAGTAGTGTTGGTAGTGGTGCTGGTGGTGTTGGGCCTAATTGACGTTCCGAGCTCCATGCACGTCTCCAGCCCGCACTGCCACGTCGTCTGAACTTCGGAGTCCTACCAAAGACACAGCCCGTGTCCCACCGGTTCCACGCGACAGACCAGTGCCTCGTCTGCGCGTGCTGGTGAGAGTTCCTCAGGAAGAGCCCACGCCCAATCTAACCTATAAACAGACCGGACGCCTGTCTGCCCGCAGAGGCCGGAGGCCCACGGAGGGAGGGGGACCCCGGGGCGACTCAAGCCTCGCCTGCGGCCGGGTCAGAGCGGGAGGCTCACCTGTCCGTGTCGGCCGGAGCCCCAGAGGTAGGCGCTACAGCCGCCGCCCAGCTGCCAGTCGTGCGGGTGCAGCGTGGCCCAGGTCATCAGCTCGCCGTCCTGCGCCACACTCCAGCGGCTGTTGTCGGCCGCCGGCGGATCCGACGAGTCGTCCTCGTCCTCGTCCTCCTCCTCCGACTCATCGTCGTCAGACTCTGAACCAGGCAATCGGCCGCCCGGTCACATCACAACCCGCTCTCAGTTGAGGAACGCGACGCTCGTCGTAGCGCGCCCCTTTATGAAGCGCCAGCGCCTGCAGCTGCCATACCAGACCTCATGGATCGTGGTACAACCGGGGTTTGAACTCCCACCGTGGAATTTTCACGGCCCAGGCCACCGCTGGTCTCGCCGTGCGGACAAGACCATGACGAGAGCGGGGGCTGGCCGCGACCGCAAACCGACGGACATGCCGTGCGGACAGGACCGTGACGAGAGCAGGGGCTGGCCACGACCGCAAACCGATGGACATACCGTGCGGACAGGACCATGGCGAGGCAGGTGCTGGCGTCGCCACGGCCGTAAACCGGTGGACATGCCGTCGACCGACACATCTCCGAGGGAATGTGCTATGCCGTGAGCATCTCGTGCCCATGAATTTCTGACGAGAAGAGACAGCCTCCGACTGTAACCCGTGTTTAATGGGGAAAACCTCGCCCTGCCGGATCAGTAGGCCCACGCGACGGGCTCACGCGCTGCCACCTCAGCAGCAAGCTTGCCGGTCGGCGGCCGGAGCGGCTAACTCACCCTCGGCGGGCAGGAAGACGTCGGCAGAGCGGCATGCCGCCTCAGCAGGCAGCTGCCGTCGGCCGGCGGCGGCTAACTCACCCTTGGCGGGCGAGGAAGGACGTCGGCAGCGGCTGCCGCCTCAGCAGCAGCTGCCGTCGGCGGCCGGCGGCGGCTAACTCACCCTCGGCGGGCAGGAAGGACGCCGGCAGCGGCTGCCGCCTCAGCAGCAGCTGCCGTCGGCGGCCGGCGGCGGCTAACTCACCCTCGGCGGGCAAGAAGGACGCCGGCAGCGGCTGCCGTCGGCGGCCGGCGGCGGCTAACTCGCCCTCGGCGGGCAAGAAGGACGCCGGCAGCGGCTGCCGTCGGCGGCCGGTGGCGGCTAACTCACCCTCGGCGGGCAGGAAGGACGCCGGCAGCGGCTGCCGGGTCAGCAGGGCCTGCGCCACGTGCGCCGCCCGGCAGTAGTTGAGCAGCCACGTCCACTCCGGCACTGTCGGGCGCCGAGGGCACCGGCCGTCAGCACAGGGCGGTGGCTCCGACGGCGACTGTCACACAGCCTGCGACCTCCGGCCGGAGCGACTGCGCGGACAGGCCGACCGGGCACCGAACTTCTGACCAGACGGCACAGCGTCCGCTTCAGACGGGGTCCAAGGGTCTTGTACCAAACCGTGAAGGGCCCGTGACACCGATTGGAAGGGGAAGCCATACGGCGTTGTGATGTTTCGAGTAACCGTCACATACGGGCGTCTCGGAGACGCTCGAGCCCTGCCCAGCCGGACCCCGTCCAGACAGCTGGAGGGCACCCCTCGGAGACGCTCGAGCCCTGCCCAGCCGGACCCCGTCCAGACAGCTGGAGGGCATCCCTCGGAGACGCTCGAGCCCTGCCCAGATGGAGCCCGTCCAGCCAGCTGGAGGGCACCCCTCAGAGTCGCGCCGCCGCCACACTGACCTCTCTGCTGCTGGGAGCCGTAGGCCGGCACCGGCTGGTAGCAGAGCACGCGGTCCAGCCGCAGTCCCAGCGCCAGCGAGGCCAGCGCCTGCAGGTAGCCGCTGTGCACCAGCTGGTCGCCGGTCATCACTGGAGCAGGCGGCACAGCACGCTGTCACGGCTGCGGACGCCTCCGGCGCTGGCCGACGCACACACGCGGCCGCAGACACGCACCGAAACGCGGACACCGCCCATCGCGGTCAGCGGCTACAAAACTCCGATCATCACTGACGTATCTACACCTCTGCTGGCCACGAGCGAAAAGGGTGCCACCATCAACCAAAACTCACGTGCACCGCTGTCCATGAACTGATCACGGAAGCGCCAGTGCAACACGTGAACACTTGTCAGCGGTCACAGAAACATTCATCTCATCTTCCCCGTACCCCTAGAGATAACGCTAAATGCCAGAAAATGGTGGACTCGGCCAAACGCGTTATCATTCAGTTAACACTCTGCAGCAACGTGAAATATGGAGATTTCATACTAGAGAAGCTCCTTCTCCAAGCTAAGAGCCTTCACGGAAAACGCGATTAAGGACACATGCAGGGATTGGCATACTACGTGAGCCACCCACTACCTGGTATCCGTCAAACTAAACCAACGGTAGTGAAACAAAGGGCAGAACGCGCACACACGTCCAGCCTGGTGCACAGCCTATCCGACGCTCCGAGAAGGCGACGAGCCGTGTTCAGCGGCCCCACCCGACTCCGCGCGCCCCAGCGCCGCCCCTTGGCGCCGTCAGGAGGCCGGCGTCGGCTCCGCCGCACCCACCAGTGGGCTTCTCGAAGGTGTACTGCTGCGCCACCAGCTGCGGCAGCAGCACTAGCAGCAGCCGCAGGCACGGCATCTGGTGCAGGCCGACCACGCCGCGCGACAGCAGCGCCGCCCTGGCGGTGGCCAGCGGCTGCAGCCGTCGCAGCTCGGCCTCCTCGGCGCTCAGCGTGATCAGGTCCTGTGCAGAGACGGGGCGCGGCCCGCCGTCAGGGCACCGGCCGACACGCAGCGGGGATGAGCAGTTCAGTGCGTCAAAAATCCCTAATGACGTCGGTGAGTGTGGTCAAGCCCTACAGAGACAAGGGGCTGTGATCAGGTATCGAAGAGGCAGCGAGCATACGAACACGTCCTGCGTATGTCTCAGCGGGGTCCGTTGGGGACGGGTCGGCGAAAGCCGCGCGATAAGTGATTTCGTGACTACTGCTCCCGCTCGTGCGACGGCGGAAGAGAGGCGGATTGCGCGCCGCAACAGTCTACACCCCGTCCGTGGTCCGCGTCTCTCACTGCCAAACAGCTACCCTGTCCGCGGGAGCGGTACCGAGGCGGCCGGCAACGGGCCCGGCGGCGGCGCGCCAGCCGTCCAGGCGTCGCGCGGCGCCCCGCGGCGCCTGACGCCCCTCCCCCCTCCCACCCAATCAGCTGACCTTGGAGCGCGCAAAGGTGGCGGCCAGGTTGTAGCCGTCGGTCCAGGTGAGGGAGTGGACGCCACCGGCGCCGACGCGCGTCTGCAGCAGCGCACCGTCCACCAGCGACCACACGTTCACCAGGCCGATCATGCCCTTGAAGCAGCCTGCGGCGGCGGAGGCGGCGGCGCCAGGCGTCAGGTGACGGTCGGGGGGCCTCGCTGCACGCCGGCACCACGGGACGGCACGCCGCACGCGGAGGCCCCGCCGGCGGAGCCCCGTCCGCACGCCGATTCGACCGACCGTCAGTTGAGGTCAGAACAGCGCGGAAGCCAGCATGGCGGCCAGCGTGCAACACACTGCGTGTCCCGCATCCAGACACGGCCCGTGGTGCGGAGCAGGCCCCGCAGCGGCCCACGCATCAGTCTCCTCCGACTGCAGCCAGCCGACGCGCCCTCACCCGAGGCGTGCTCCCGCCCCCGCTGCCGGGGCCCTCACGCCTCCCTGGCGACTCCTAGCTGTCCAGCGGCGGGCTGCTCGCCCCGGCGGCTCACCTGTGGCCATGTACAGGCCGGTCGGGTGCAGCGCCAGCGCCGTCACCGGGTAGCTTGGATGGCCGTGTAGCGTGAGCACGTGCCGCACCGTCCAGTGGCCGCCGCCGGTGGTGGGCGACATCGCCCAGAGCGAGCTGACGCCGTCCACGCCGCCCGCCAGCAGCACCTCCACGCCGCGCATGGCCGGCGAGCCTGCCGACCGGCGCCGCGTATGAGACAGACCGGCGGCGGCGGCCGACGATCAGCGCGCGTCCACAGCGTGACGCCCGCCCGCGGAGAGGCACGGCCGGAAGACTGGCTCCACCCGACCCGTGCGGCCCCACCGCACCGGCACGTCGCGCGGCGCTCGGGCACACTGGAGGCCGAGGTCAGACTGCTGTCGCTCCCCACCCGGGCTCGGTTCAGAGGAGTCGCACGGCGGGGGACGTGAGCCACGTTTCACCCGGTCAGGCGGCTAGCTTCGCAAGCAGGCGCATCACGGCCAGTTCGTCGCCCGCGTACAACACGTGCAGCGCGCCACCGATGGTGGCGCCAGGATGTAGCCAGTGTAGCCGACGGTCGGCACACTACCCAGCCACATAACGACGTCTCACTGACACCGGCAGTCGCAAGAACAAGGGTAGCTGCGCAATGGGTCACAAACTCAGGGCGACATAACAGCGCTGGGTGGTCACTTTCGTCCGCCTCCACCACGGCGCGCCTGAACCGCAACCGCGCTTCGTACCGGGCTTCTGCCAGCAGAGTGTAAGCGGCGGCGCCTCCAGCGGCAGCGGCTCCATCATCTCCCACTTGCGGCCGCCCGCCAGCACGTACATGTTGACGTACGCCTGGTCAGCAGCGGCGGCGAGCAGTAGGGCCGAATCAGACAGCGCCAGGCTGGACAGCAGGCCCTGTAGCAGGCGGGACCGCGAGGTCAGGCAGCGACGCGTCATCGGGTGTCACTGAGCTGCGCCACACCCGGGCAACGGCGCGGTACTTGTTCAGCTGCGTATGACCAGCTGACGTCCGTCTTCTAATGGCTGCGTACCAACGAACTGGCCCTGCTATCTGACCGGCTGACTGACTTCTAGCGTGCTGACGGACTCCTGTCCACACAAACTCTTCACTACCGGGCTAACAAACTCGCGACTCCAGTCTGCTACATGATTGACAGAGCACTGCTAGACCATTGACTGGCTGCTGCCACCTCTGTGACCGCGGCGAGAGACGGCTTCCGCCGTCCACTGACCATGGCCACGCCACGGATCGTGACGGTGTCCCCGCTCGGGCTGACCGAGGCCAGCTGCACCGAGCCGTCCGCGAAGCCGACCGCGAAGCGCCGCTCGCGGTACATCCAGCTGATGTGCGTCACCGACACTGCGGCGGCGGCGGCGGCGAGACCGTCAGCCGGCGGCCGGCGCCACGCACGCGGTGGGGACACGTGTCATATGCCACACTCGCCACGGTCGCGCAGCGTCGGGTCAGCGAGGCACAGAAGCACACCAACAGGAGCATAAATGGCAAGGCGACCAGCTCATGTTACACGACGCCTCAAAGCAACAGCGCCGTACGGTCATCTCCCGCTTAGCCGCATGGTCCGTCACCCATTATCTCCCAGATCCGTTACCCGCTGCATGCCAGCCTCATTACGACATTAAAATTCACACTCTTGCAACGCAAGGCTGTCGGTCTGTCGGTCTGTCGGCCCAACAGCGGCAATCGACGCGAGCACACGGGCTCTCGCAGTGGTTTTGCCACAACTCCCACTTTAGCTCCGGGCCGCCCTCTCCCGCGTGAGCCGGCCTTCCCGGCGGGGCGGCCGCGGCGCGCGCTCACCCTGTCTCCTGCCGCAGTGCTGGAGCTCGGTGCGATCGAACTCGACGTCGGCGGTCGCGTCGGCCGGCGCCCGGCGGACCGTCACCAGCGCCAGCCGGCCGTCGGCGCGGCCCAGCAGCAGCGCCGGCCGGCCCTGGAAGTTGGGCATGTCGGTGGCCGGCTCCGGCCAAGCCAGCGCCGTGATCCAGCCGGCCTCCTCCGAGATGAACAGCTGTGCATCTGGCGACGGGACGGGGCCGGCGTCACGGAACAGGCCGGTGTCAACGCCCGGGCAAGGCGCGGCGGTAATGGCCAGCAGCAACAGACCAGACACGGCGCAGATTCTGCGGACCTCACGCAGGACATGCGTGACCAGCTCGACTACTTCGCCTACTCGGCGAAGCAGGCACAGCACAGATGCTGTCGAAGAGCCAGCAACAGCACCGCGAGCCAACAGACCGAGCTCCGCGCGAACAGCCGCGGGTATGACGCAGCACCGACCTCGGCGTGGCAGCGGACACCGACCATATCCTCAGACCACACAGGCCAGACCCAACTCGACGACAACCTCCAGCGCCTCACCAGAACAGAGAACGTCACCGAAGCCGGCGTCCACTCACCGGGCACTGTCCACACGTTGAGCGTGCTCTCCATGCACACGGCCACCAGCGCGCCGGCGTCGCCCCAGCACAGGTGGCCCAGCACCGGGTTCTGCAGCTCGGCGCCGTACACGCTCGGCGAGAGGTGGAACACCAGCGTCTGCTCCAGCACCGGCGCGCCGGCGGCACCCAGTGACCACAGCCGCACCGTGCCGTCACAGCCGCTACGGCCAGGCCGGGGGCGACGCGTCACACGGGCAGCCGGTCGTCCGACCGGCAGGCGGCGAGGGGCACACGGCGCAGGCGCCAGCGCCAGCGCTAATGCGGTGTGACAGGGCGGAGTGACGCGTGTGATCTGGTATTCTCGCATGCCTGGTGACGCTTCACTGTCTTTCACAGATCGACGTCGGGCCGTGCGAGCGGACGTCGATGCCACAGCGGAGCCGGATCCATCGCACAACACGAGCAGGAGCCACAACCGCACGCGGCTTCCATCACGCGACAGCGTTTTGACTATCTGGAGCGAACAACACAGACACCCGAGCAGCCTTCGTTGAACTTACAACACACTACGTACACCTGGCGTGGTCCGTATACCAAGCCTACATCGGACAGAACCGGCCCGTTACGTCATCACACCGGGCGCGAGGGGCGTCCACTGACCAGGTGGCTAGCCGGCTCCGGCGCGGGCTCCAGCACAGCTGGGTCACGCGGCCGTCGTGCGCCTGCGACTGGTGCGAGCGCAGCCGAGGCATGCAGCCGCCCAGGTCGCAGAGCGCCTCCCGCTCCGGCGACGGCAGCGGCGACTGGCACACGGCCAGACAGCGCACCTGGCGGCCAGGCGGGCGGTCAGCGGCCGGCGCCGAACACTGGCCAGACGTCCGAGCCAACCGCATAGGCGGAGATCACCGGCACGGACGGATAGGCACTGATTAGGAACTGCTTAGTACACCAGGTACAGCGTGCGGGTCTGCACTGCTTGGCGCGCCAGGTGCAAAGAGACGGAGCACGGAGGACATAGGCACTGCGACACCAGGTGTAGCTGCAGGGGCCTGCAATGCTAATAACACCGAGGGATCAGGTACCGGGAGCAGCAGACACGGCTCGTGAGTGCGCCAGACCCGCCTGCGCCGGCCGACGCTGCCGGAGTGGCGCGCCGCCACGCTCACCAGCTGCTGCGTGGCCCAGGTGCGGAGCGGCGCCGCCGCGCGCACCGACAGCACGCAGGCGCTGAGGGCGTCGGCCAGCTGACTGAGAGGCTCGGCGGCCGGGCCGGCGGCGGCCGGCGACGGCGGCGGGGACTTCTGACCACCGCCTGACGGGGCGAACACAGAGTCAGACGCGACGCTGCGGACGCACGGCACTGGAGCGACGCGATCAGCTCCGCACCGACCGGGCCGGCGGCGGCGGTGACGTCACGGTGACGTCACGATCGGAAACGGCCCCCCCAGCCCAATACGGCCAGCGCTGGGCAGACCACACGCTTCTCAGGGATGTGTGTTTAACGCTTGTGGGCGGTTCTGGCCATTCACATCGGATGAAGGGCCGATGACTGACGTCTCTCAAGCCGTTGGCGCGGGTATAATCAGCTACCTGCACGCCGCGCTGGGCCACCCCAGCCGGCTTTGTCACCCATACACCCTGGCAGTGGAGCCAGCACCCGCCCTGGCAGTGGAGCCAGCACCCACCCTGGCAGTGGAGGACAGTGCCGCCGGTGAGCAGCTCCACCAGCGTCTGCGTCACAGTCAGGCTGGTGGCGGCGGCGCCGGCGCTGGGCGGGGCCACGGCCGCCGCCAGCAGGTCCTGCGTGCACAGCCGCACCAGCACCTCTGCGGCACCCTCGCCGGCGGCGGCCAGCGCGCCCACGGCTCGGCTGAGGGCGCGGACGCCGGCGCTGGCCGGCGGCGGCGCACCCTCGGTCGCCGCCTGGACGCGGCCGGCGGCGGCCAGGCACATCAGTCGCACCAGCAGCTGCACGTCGCCGAGCCCGACGGCCGACAGCGTCTCGGCCAGATGACGGCCGCTGCCGCTGGAACCAGGCACAGTCAGCACCTGCGCGGAGCCGACGGAGCGCGGCGCCGCAGACGCGGGGCGAGGTCGGAGGCAGCGGGCAGCGTTCGCACGGCCTCCGGTAGCATGTCAGGTTTGAGAACAACGCGACAAGTCGTATCAAGGTGACCAGGAGACGCGAGAGAAAAACGAACCGCACCAGAGCGTCTCCAAACTGAACCGCACCGGCGGAGGCGACCGCCACCACCACCACACACGCATACCCTGCCCTTCCCGACCCACTCACCTGGAGGCCACGTACTGCACCACCCGCATGACAGCGGCGCGGCAAAGCAGGACGCGGCCGGCGCGCGCCACCTGGCGCAGCGCCGCCGCCCGGTCGCCGGCGGCCGTCAGCAGAGCGGCCTGCTCGCCGAGCGCGCGGTGCCGGCCGGCCGGCGGCTCGGCCGGCTCGGCGGCCGGCTCGCCCGTCACCGGTTGTACGCAGCCGGCGCCCAGCGCGTCCGGCTCGGCGAAGCCCACCGGCTCTGGCCGCTGCCGCTCCGACGCCAGGAACGGCGTCAGCTGCGCCAGCAGGTCGGCCGAGGAGCCGGCCGCCGCCGCCGCCGGCTGCGGCGACGGCGACTCTGCGGCGCGGCGCGGACCGCGTCACGGTCAGGTCACACGGACGTCACAGGACAGCGGCACAGTCGCAGCCACGAGTTCCACATGTGTCACGAACCTACGATCCCATCTGCCATCTTCGCTTGCGGTGGAAGGAAGCCACGGCACTCTGTGATCTTGTTGTTGTTCAGCACTCTGTGATCAATTTGTTTCAATTCTCTACTACCCCGCGCAGCCCAAATAGCCAGAGTAAGCTTTAAACCCAACCGCTCCACCTGAATAAAATAAAAAGAGCCCCGTTGATAGATCGCGCCAGTCCACCTGGCCAAATTCCGCACATAACCCGATGCTCTACCGATCTTCCGCTCTTGCTCACATGGCCTATGTCCCCACCCCGCCCCTCCTCCAGTGACCTACCGTCCCCCGCTCCTGCCCGTGACCTACCGTCTCCGCCCTCCCCTGGTGACCTACTGCCCCCCCCCCCCCCCCAGTGACCTACCACCTCCAGCCCCTGCCCCGTTGACTTATCGTCCCCCGCCCCTCCCCCCAGTGACCTACAATCTTACGCCCCTGCCCTGGTGACTTCCCGTCCCCGCCCCTCCCCCAGTGACCTGCCATACCCGCCTCCACCCCGGTGACCTACCGCCCCTGCCCCGCCCCGGTGCCCTACCACCTCCCGCCCCCGCCCCAGTGACCTACCGTCCGACTCGGCGGCGCAGCTGGTGAGCAGGTCGCTGGCGGCCGTCTCGGCGGTCGGTTTGGCGGCGCTGCTGACGCTGCGGCTCGAGTTCCGCCGGCCGACGGCCGTGGGCGGCGCGTACCGCTCTGCGCAGCCGTCGCACAACACGTAGCTGGGACCGGCCGCGCCGCCCGGCTGACAGGAGTTGGCTGCGGACGCGGCACGGCACGCTCAGGACGGAGGCGAGGGGACAGCAAGCGAGACAAGCGCTCCGAACGCGCCGGGCAGCTGAGGAAGGCGTAGGAGCAAGGCGACCGGGGCGGAGACGGCGATCGGGAAGGGCTTCTCTTTCGTATGTCGAACTAATAAATGTGAATTTGCGTTTTTTCACACGACAGTTTCTCAATTCAACGCAAGACCACAAGGTGAAAATATCGCGAGGGGAGAACCAGCGCCCAACACAAAACTACGAATCATCCGCAGCCTTTGGCAAGCACACCGCTGTTTGCACCATTTTACGCGACACGTGTTCTCTGTCTGCTCACATGCGGATTCTCGCTCCACTGCAAACCCCAGACCACACCGGCACCGTCGCCCGGCGCCGGCGGCCGCCTGCCGCCGGCGCGAGCCAGCGCCGCCCGAGCCGTACCGAGCAGGGCGCCGCAGCGAGAGCTCCGCCAGGGCCGCGAGCAGCCCGGGTGGGTGGAGCGCTGGTGACGCGCCAGGTCGAACACGAGCGCGCTGCACACCTCGCACAGCTCTAGCGCCGCCTCGTCAGAGTCCGACTGCGTCTGCCGAGCGACAGCGCGCGGCGGCGCGTGAGCGAGACACGGGCGGGCGGCGCGTGAGCGAGACACGGGCCGGGAGACGTGACGTCGTAAAGACATGACGTTATGGGCATGTGGCGGACGTGACAGACCTGACGGTACACATGACGTTACAGAAACTGACCCCACATGCGGGGCATGGGGGCAAGGCGTAATTCTTTAATACAGTCTGTTCCTTGGAGCGCACAAGTAGACTGCACCATGTAGCGTGCGTGGTCTGACATAAACTACGTAGCGTTGAAATAACGACTCGGAATCGATTTCCATGCAACTTCTAGATGCCAATAATTAGCCAGCAAAACTTCACGCACGTGAGGGGGGCAGCGTTAAGTGTGTGTTCGCGCATCTCCTCACAGATGTGACGAAAGGTTGACGTCTTAAGTTGCCAGTAGCCCTGGGCACCCGAGGCTGACTCGGCCTGCAGAAAGAGGTCTGCATCCGCAGCAGATATGCGCACAAGCTGCAATACTAGCATCTAGTCAGCTTCACCGCAGCGTACTATACGACTACCGAGACACCGCTACATCGTTCACGCCTCATTATAATGCAGCTTTCTCTGCCAGCCTGTTGTGCTAGTTGACATAGTGTATATCGCTCTATGTTTGGCTCATCCCCGACCCATTACAACCTACCACGCTTGCGCCGGCCTGCAGAACAATCCTCTGGTACCACGAAACTGACAGAGCACAGCTCCCTCTCAACCAGATATGTGTTCTAGCTTCCCACACATAAGGTACAGCCACGTGTTTGCCCTCCAACCTGCTTTTATAGAAAACAGAAAAATCGCCAAGCCCATGCGTCACCGGACCCAGGCCCATCTGGCCCAGGTCCATCTAGCCCAGGCCGGCTGACCCAGACCCATCTAACCCAGGTCCATCCGACCGAGGCCGATCTGACTCAGGCCTATCTGACCCAGGTCGGCCTTCAAACACCAGTCTGCCACCCAAAGGGCTGGTTGGGAGTCTTCCCCGCGCTCACCAGCAGCTACCCGGCTACCGGGTGTGTACGCGCCTGAATGACGCCACGTCACCCCCTGCCTTCCGCCGGCTCCCTTCCTCCCGGACGTCCTTCCTCCCCCCCCCCCTCCCCCAGCCACGTGAGGTCAACCGACGCACCCGGCCGATGCGCGGAGCCTTCAGCGGCCGCACGCGCTACACTCACCGGGTGTGCGGGCCGCCATGCGGCGTCACAGCGTCGGCTCTCCCTACCGCCACGGAGCAGCACTCACCCGATGTCCGAGCCCCTCGGCGGCGGCCCGCTCCACCAGCACCTCCAGCTCGTCGGCGGTGTCGACCAGGCAGCGCGAGTCGGACGAGCGGCGCCGCGGCGTCCAGAGCGGGCCGCGCCGGCCGCGGCCGCCCGACCAGGCGGCGCCGGCCGGCCGGCCGCACAGGCAGGAGCCGGCCGCGCAGAACAGGCACGCTGGCCGACCGGAGCGGCGTGAGAGCGGCACGGGCGGTACACAGGGGGGCGGCGAGGCGAGGCTCTAGCCCACACCGGCGCGTCCACACTCGGCCACGGCTGGCGTGGAGCGTGCTCGGCGCCCACTAGCGATGTACGCTACACTACACTACACTACACTAGCGGCGCGGCGTGTTTGGCGCCCGCCGACGGGCCGCGGGCGGCGCCGCCCACTCACTGCCGACAGCAGATCGGTCGGCTCCGTCGGCGACAGGCCGCCGCTGCCACTGTGGCACTCGCACAGGTAGGGCCAGGAGGTGGGCGGGCTCGGCGACCAGTCCCAGTGCGTGTCGGCGCCGCAGGAGGGCGGCGCGCGCCCGGCACTGGCTGCGTGGCAGTCCGCGACCGCCCACCAGGCGCCCGTTAGTGACGAGCGCGTATGCGACGGTGGCGACCGCGACGGCGATGAGATGAGATGGGGGTGGGTTTGGGGTAGAGAAGCGGGAGCTAGGAACAAGCAGGCGGACTTTGGACGTGGTTGAACCGTGGACACGAGGTGACCGACACTGCCCGGAGCGTAACAGCCGCGTCTCACCTTGGGATGAGGCGCTGCTCTGATTGTCGCTCCGGTGGGACATGCCACGGGCCCTGGCCAGGTACTCGAACGGCGAACAGTCTGAAGCGATCGCGCCAGTCACGTGACGGCGAGCGCGAGCAACTGCACACCATCTGTAGGCTCATGACAGCTGTGGCCAAGTTCTGGCACAAGCCGGGTCACTGCCCAATCAGCGATCACAAAGCACGCCGCCGTCAGCTGCGGTCAGGACATCCATTCTCCACAGCTCTCGAAGCCTACCATACCGAGCCGGCGTTCAAACGCCGAAGGGCACTGGGCCGATGCTGAGAGATGGACGGGTGCTTCGCGTACCGACGCACAGCGCCCCAAGAACCAGTGAACGGGAAGCCAGAGCACGCCTCAACACGCAGCCGACACATCGTCATGTAAATGTCACCAGACGAGGATTCGAACATTTACCAGCAATGCAACATAGCCATCTATTCGCCTTTAACCCTCCCCCCCCCCCCCAGTTCCAGCAGAGCGGTGCCAGACCTGTAGACGAGGAGCCGGGCGACGGGCCCAGGAATGAGCGAATGTCGGCGTACGGCCGCGCCCGCTGGCTGCGGAACGTGCTGCGCTGGCCGTCCTGGGCCGCCTCCTCCGCGCCGTCAGCCTGCCGGCCGGGGCGCCGCGTCACCGCCGGCTGCGTCATCGGCCGTCTCCGGCTGACGTGTGCACCCTCAGCCATCACAGGCGGGGCCGGACCGCGCCAGCGACCGACTGCTGCTGGCCAGACCTACCAGGGCACGGTACAGCCAGACGCGCCCCAGACGACAGCGGTGGGCGCTTCACACGGAGTGCGGCCCTCAGTGAACGGTGTAATCAATGATGTTCTTTCCACCCCATACAAATAATTGTTTCATTCCACACATACACGCGCACATACACGCCCAGATGAATCATATGAGAAACAATTCGGAGCCCCACTACTGTGGTAGCCTCGACTATAAGATTAACATATGCGCCCATCACAAAACAGGTCATAAACGTCGTAATTATTCCATTTACGACAAGCTCGATGACAACAGCCTTCAACTCGGCAAAAAATTATCGGTTGGCGAGCGGCATACATTTCCATCAAAAACGTCCCACGTCAAGTGCGTAAAGGGTGGAAATCACCTCAGACCCCTGGACACCCCCCTCCCCCCCTCGCCCATTCAGCGGCGCAGTCTCGCCACACCGCTCGTCCCCTTCTGTGCACTCAGCGCACAATCTCCCCGCCCCCCGTGCAGCCCCTCCCAGCGCGGCCCGGGCCGGGCGGAGCCGTACCGCGGCGGCGGCCGGTGGCGGCGGCAGCGGCGGCGCAGCCTCGGCGCGCGTCATCGCCGTTACGTCGTCGATGGACGGGTGCTCGAGCATCCACGAGGCCAGCTGGTTCACGGCGTGCGCCGACATGTCGCCGGTGCGGCCTGCGCGGAGTCAGAGTCAGCGTCAGAGTCAGAGTCAGACGGTCGACACGCCACGCCTGACCGCTTCCAAAATGAGCGGCGGAGAGCCTCGGCACGGCGACGTAACAGAATAACTTATGTACCGAACCGTGGCCTTTCATGCCCGAAAATAGCCTACAAAACCAAGGACTGACTCTCCCCTCGCTGACACCAAACGGTATACCGAACACGCACTGCTACTTTAAACCGTCCCGCTGGTGAACGGCGGCTGATAGTCCCCGTGGCTTCAGTTGGCGTCCCTTCCATTCACGACAGAGAAACAAGCACGGCTTGATCTCGACACCGCCCACTTTTGCGGCACGACTCCACACGGGGAGCTGACCGCCGACGCCCCGGCCGACTCACACAGCACGCCGATCGGCCGACTCACACAGCACGCCGATCGGCCCACTCACACAGCACGCCGATCAGCCGACTCACCCAGCACGCTGATCGCCCGTTGTATGTGCCGCAGCGAGAAGCCCATCTCGAGCAGCGGCAGCGCCACGGGCGGCGGCGGCGGCGACGGCGAGCGGGTGGCGGCCGCTGGCGACGGTCCGGCCGGGTGTCTGCCGGCGCCGCGCCGAGGGACGCCTCACACATCACGCGCGGTTTGCCGCGGTCACGTCACACGCACGTCACACGTCACACGTCATCAGCACGCTGCTGCGGCGCTGGGCCTCTCACCAACAGAGCGGCGCCAGCTGTCTGGCGCCACCGCGTCTTACAAACAGCTCGCGTAATGGCCGACGCACAGGTTCAGCACAGCCATGTGTATCGTACGGAGCAGCATGATCCCACACTCCGTGCAGTGCGGCGGCACCACACCGCTTGCGCATGGGTCTCATGCGGCTCTCTAGGGCATCATGTACTCGTGGGTCGCACATGACGGCGACCGAGCCTATGCCTCCACAGCGGGTGAGTTTGGAGAAAGGCCCGAGCAAGCTCGCTTACTGGGCTACGATACACAACGAAGCGGTAAAAGGAGAGAACGCCACGGACACACAGGGAGCGAGCTTGCCAGCTGAAGTTTCGCAGCGAGGCGAACATGTCGCATGGAGACTGTTAGAGAATATAGTGTCCAGTACCGATACAAAGATAGAAGCCGGGGGAGTTTGTGTAGGCGGCAAACCGGACCCACCTGTGCCTGGCGGCGGCGGGCGGCGCCGGCGGCGATGGAGAGGGTCCGGGCGAGGCGGCGCCGGTGGCGGCGGCGGCCACGGCAGCGGCGGCAGCGGCGGTCGCCGGTCGCGGCGGCAGCTGACTGACCGCCTGGCTCCACCAGCCGGCGGCGCCCGCCGACAGCGAGGGCGGCACCAGCGCCGAGTCCGAGGGTGCCGAGCCGCCCGACTCCGCCTGCCGCCGGCGCCGCACGGTCAGCGCGCGGCGGCCGACGGTCGGCACTCGCGAGGAGGCGGCGCCACGCCACCGCGGCCGCGCAAGCGACGGCGGGGAACGCGGCTGGGGCGGCCAACACACCGGTGACATCACAGAGCACCCCTGAAGCCCCAACTTCAGGCGGGGCGGCAGGCGCCACGGCTGGGCCATCCCACCCACCAGCAGTGAGACCACCCGACGCTGGGACACGACAGGACCGTGTCATCCTGCGGACGTCATTATGCTCGGTCACGGAGAGATCGACATATAGCAGACCGAAAC
>NW_023596819.1:0-35664 GCF_011947565.3 Pollicipes pollicipes
AGAGCAAAATTGGAAAGTCAGGAGGACCAAAGGGGCAGCACACATGACATTGGCTAACAACAATATATGTAAACCAAGTATTAACATCCGCCCAATATGGCACCCAGTCTGTGGAAAATCCCTAAATATCCAGGAGATAAATGACATCAGGTTCTAACGACGGAAGATTACCGTTCCGGTAAGCCCCGTTGGTAGAACACTGGACTAATCTCGAAATCAGTTGGCCCTGATTCGAATCTGAGCAAGTCCAAGGAGAGAACTCGAGATATGACGCATGCATGGCTGGAGGGCAAACATCATCCAGCCCTTCCCAGGACTCCATGACACCTGAAGGCGGCCGGAGAGATAGCTGGCCGAAACGCTGTGTGCATGCTTACACGCCACACGAGTGCGACAGTCCGAACAATCATTCCGTCCCTGATAAAAACACTACCCAAAATTGTGTACACGCCCAGACCAAGTAATTTGCAGAATTACCTGAACGCACCGCAAACGCATTGGACGTAAGTCAATCGACCTGTCCGTCCCACGTACTCTGTCGCCTGCGTCGGTGGTTAGTTGAAACGTTGGCAACACGTTACACGCGGAGCCACGCAGATCTGATGTTTACCCCAGCGCAGCAAGTATGCAAAATTTAGTTTCGATGACCTATTTATTTCGGCCTGTAAAATTGTGATATCCTTCAAGGTGCATACGGTGTGGTGCCCTGTACCTCATGGACTGTGATAGATATATTGCTGCCCGTGTTGAGACAAGGGATTATAAAACTCAGCGTACTTTCAGTATCAGCACTTCGCCGGATATAATAGTTGTCCACATTCCATGTGTACAGCCTGTGACCGTCCCAGCACTTTCTAGATTTTTAGATTTCGCGTCATCATGACACCAGGCAGACATTCAGGCCCGATTCTCGTACTCCTAATGAAAGTACTTTTGGTCGTAGTTGGTTGGAATTAGGCGTAAAAATGAGTAAGAGCGTTTAAAGCACCCAAATTCGCGTGCGCCAATATCCAGCCTAGGAGTTTCACTGGATAATATTTTAGAATTACGTAAGTTGTTCAGTGCATTAGTGAGGAACATTATTCACACAGATAAGACAGAATTATTAGCCTCATCCCTCGGACAAAACCCGGGAGAATGGAGGTATAGTTTGGTTGATATTTCGGCAACATGTCTTCATCGAAACAAAAGCAGAAGTGAATTTGAAATTGCCTGCCAATGATCCTACTCGATATCTCAGGCTATTTTCTGAAACAGCAAGCCACCGTTTTTGCAGGACAATAACATTCAGGGAATTAAACAAAGAGCGACTGCCAGCCATTACCATTATGCAGTGCCTATCTAGGAATAAGAAGACACAAACATACGTATACATGCAAACGAATTCGAGCAAATAGGCACCACGCATCACGCTTCATTCAAACATGCAAACGAGTTGAAGTAAACAGGCATCACACAACGCGCATCAATTGTACATGCAAACAATTTCAATTGAGCAGGCATCGCACATCACGCGTCAGGCACCACTTACACATGTAAGCGATTTTAAGCCAGCACCCATCACACATAGAGGCACATATAACATTCCCATAATTGGCCATGATGAGCCCTGTGTGTTAATATTCGGTCGCCGACTTTTTATAACAATAGATTTACTGAATGTGAATCTACTCTTATATATATCTGAATGTGAATCTGTTTTTATATAAATCTGAATGTGAATCTATTGCTTTCACTGAACGTGAATTTATTTTATATACTGTAAATATACGCATTCTAATTCTTAGACTGGCACTGTATCTTGATGATGGCTGACAACCGCTTTTTGTTTAATTCCCTGAAAGTAAGTGTCCATGAAAACTGTGGATTGCTGTTTGAAAAAAATAACCTGAAAAGTGGAGTAGGATCACCGGCGGTCAATTTTGAATTTACTTCTGCTTTTATTTCGATGAAGGCATGTTGCCGATGTATCAGCCAAACTGTATCTCCCTTCTCCTGGTTTTTCGAGGAATAAGGCTAATTCTAATGTCTGATTTATGATAATGTTTTGTCTTCACTGGTTCTGCTGGCACCCCATTCCGAGAGTGCAATTAACTTTGAGCCAGAGCTATCACTGTCTGGACTTATGGATGACAAGGATGCTTGATGGTAAGGATTGGGTGATGGATGAGGTCCGCTGGTGTCTTATGGCTGACATCCAGTTTGCGAAGGCTTTTCTAGTTATGAAACCGAATGGCTCTGAATCAATCATCTTCGCTGCGCACTGGGCTGCACTGCAGTTACATCAAAGCGCGTTGCAAAACTGCGAAGTGTGGCACAATTCGAGGGCACACCTGTACTTTCCCACGGCTCTTTCACGTGTCTAGGCACTCGCTATTCCAGTAAACCGGCTTCGAAAGATGAAAGCTGTTAAAATATACGTAATGAGGCCATTCAGGACTTACAAGGCTTAGACTGCTGGTTAAGAGAAGTGTGCCAAGCACAGTCGATTACCAGATCTGTCGAGCAAGGCGCAACATTGCTTGAAAAGATGAGACGACAGCATAATGCATTTTGCACATCACCCGTTGATTGCCGACCCTTGACATGTATTAGGGGAGAATCCAGGACCTTTTTGCACGTCATCTCAGCGATTGTCGCCTAGAGGGCTCAAGCGGTCGTGAAACGTAGTGTTGTACTTAGCCCCTTGTTGCACTGTGTTTCGACATTTCAGAACTGCATTACCGTAAACTTCATCCCCAGAAACAAGTTTGGAAGCAAGTTCGACAACCTACACGCACTTGCCTTTGAAAATATATCACTGAGGCATTGCTGCATCGCAACACGAGCCTCCCGACCAGCATTAGCTCAGCTCGCCTGGCCTCGGCCGTCCGCAAGCCCCGTCAGTCGGCCCGTACGGTGCCCCATCAGCAAACCCCGTCAGTCGGCCCGTACGGTGCCCCATCAGCAAACCCCGTCAGGCGGCCCGCACGGTGCCTCGCAGCAAACCCCGTCAGGCGGCCCGCACGGTGCCCCATCAGCAAACCCCGTCAGGCGGCCCGCACGGTGCCTCGCAGCAAACCCCGTCAGGCGGCCCGCACGGTGCCCCATCAGCATGGGCGCAGCCAGAGCCTTGGCCGGGAGGGGGGGGGGGGGGGGCACAGGGTTGAAAAACGGCCCCCTGACAGTAGAACGACCGCTTAGAAAATCGCCGAATATGGCCCATTCGTTACTGAGGAGATATTTTCTCACATAACATATGCATATAGCATATTTATACATATGCATATAGCATATTTATAACACACCCACACATACACATCCACACCCACACCCACACCCACACCCCCACCCACACCCACCCACCCACCCACATATATTTTTTACCTTCTTCAACTGAAATATAGTCCAAAACGGTACCATGGGATCAATTCTGCCTTAGGTTTGTAGAAATAAACTGACAAAACCATGTGTTAAATAGACTGCATGAAAAAGATCGACGGCGCTCTTCATTTTACAATGGTCCAATGGACTCTTCAACCGATGTAACTCCGAAATTGTGCCATATTTTTATGTGGGTTGTATAGAGACAGCAAGGATTCCGTAAATGTAGACTGAAGATCAAGACGGATCGACTTGTATTAACATGGCCAAGCCATGTTTGTCTGGATATGTTCAACATTCAGTCAGAATTGATCAGCGTTACAAATATTGTAACATAGTTTTCAGCATGAGCGCTGGCACATCTAAGCGACAAAAACTCGACGCCAGACGTTGCAGTCGCCCTGGGCCGCGCAGCATCGGCCCCGCGGCTAGCACTAAGCCGTGGCCAACATGTGGACGAAAATGGTGAAGCATCTGAAAAAGTACCTTTGAACGCTTTTGGACACCAAATCGTACATTAAGAGATATTCCTGGCGCATATTTCGCATGCTGCCAATCATAAAAAAGAATGCCACTTTAAGGAAAAGTAGGACAGCGAAAAAAAGACACTCCCCGATCGCTGTAAAAAAAGAACGCTCGACGGCCAATCTGGCCCCGTTCAATCTGTCGTCAGCCCAACTGTCAGCTGGAATGCGAGACCTCACGCGTGCGTGCTAACTTATTTCAGTTTCGTTCGATGTGTGGGCTGACGGTAAAGTTTTTAGATTTTACTTTCCTTTCTTCTTTTACCTTTTACTTCAGTCCACACACTAACTCTGGCTTACCATCGATCATGACACACTGCGTACAAAGTGGTGTTTGGAAGTGTGGCTTCAGTTCCGGATTTACCATCATCTATCTTGTCCGTATGTTGAGTGTTTCTTACCATTTTTAAGTCATTTCAGTTTCATTCCTCTCACTTTGAATGTTTACTTTTAGCGTTAATTATCTACCGGGCAACCACACACCACACCAGACACTGTCACTCACCTTTTCATGGGTACTCTTAGCATTTCAATTTCCTCCTTATCTACCAAAGGTCGCACTTCCCCCAAAATCAAAGCCAAGTGCTTCCGCCCCACCTAACGTAATCGCCAACGCAAAAGCTACCAAATCAAAGTCCCCTTTCAGTCAGAGTGATCTTTTAATCTGGTAGCGTTTTCTGCCCAGGCTGACAGACTGAGGTGAAAACACTAAAACGCTAAAAAACCGTGGAATCATCTGCCAATGCGTGACGTCACAGGTCACGTGACTTTGTGGTCACGTGATGTAACGTAGTGAGTTAATGCACAGACCAACACACCCTGTGAGTTTGGTGTCTGTAGCTTTCTTAGTTCCTGAAATCTCAGCGTGGGGGGGGGGGGGCAAATCGACCCACCCCCTCACCAAGCAAGGGGTATCCAATCGGCCACCCAGGCGCGTGTTAAGCTATTACTTTAAATTGAGCATTAATTTTACAAGAAGCACAGAGTTTCACCTTACAATGAGACCTTCCTATGATGCCATCCAAACCAGGTACATTTATTTTGTTGATCAGCTTGACATTTGCACCGATTCGTTTTTGTATTGACGGTTTGTTGTTACAGCTCTAAAACTGGGGCGGGCAAAAAGGTGCACCTTATGGCAGTAAGAATTAGCCTGCATTTCGTTTTCAACTGCTAATTTCCGCACGTGGTCGCAAGGCCCAGTAACGTGCACGGTCAGGCGGTGTCCTACCAATGCTCTCTCCACAACGAAACATACGAAACATGAGGTGCAAGAGACTGCGTTAAAAACATGGCTGGGACAATTTTGGAACATTTTTGGTTTCATTTCTCATTTTACATAGCCGATATCTCACTGGAAATACGCAAGTGTCATGCCGCGGTCGACAACAACGCAACACCTGCGACCTGATTCCTTATCCGACCCCTGTGCCACAGCTGCACACAGCAAGCTCCCTCCTCCATCCCTGAGCCACGACTGCACCGGCAACCTGCTCCCAGACCCCATCCCTGAGCCACGAGTGCACCGGCAACCTGCTTCCAGACCCCATCCCTGAGCCACGAGTGCACCGGCAACCTGCTCCCAGACCCCATACCTGAGCCGCGGCTGCACCTGCAACCTGCTCCCAGACCCCATACCTGAGCCGCGGCTGCACCTGCAACCTGCTCCCAGACCCCATACCTGAGCCACGACTGTACCTGCAACCTGCTCCCAGACCCCATACCTGAGCCGCGGCTGCACCTGCAACCTGCTCCCAGACCCCATACCTGAGCCGCGGCTGTACCTAAAATCTGCTCCCTGATCCCATCCCTGACCCGGCTGCACTAGTGGCCGGCTCCCAGACCCGGCTGCACTAGTGGCCGGCTCCCTGATCCCATCCCTGACCCGGCTGCACTTGTGGCCGGCTCTCTGACCCGGCTGCACTAGTGGCCAGCTCCCTGACCCCTCATCCCTGTCGCGGCTGCATGAGAGGCCCGCTTTCTGACGCCAGTCCGGCCCCGGCCTCACTCACAGCCTGCTCGCGGCTGCTGGTGACCCGCTGGTCGTCGCCGGCGGGCGCGACGGCCGTCCTGGCGGCGGCCGCCGGCCGCCCGCCGCCCGCCGGCTGCCCGTGTATGTTCTCGACGTGGCGACGCAGCGAGCGGGCGTCGCAGTACGACTTGTTGCAGCCGTCCGACGTGCACTCGTACGGCTTCTTGTTGCAGTGGGTCAGCATGTGGCCGTTCCTGGAATGCGTGGTGCGACGTGGTCAGCTGATTGTTTTCAGACGGGAGTGCTTTGTTGGGTGTGCGCAGGCCCGCCTCGTTTGCATCGTTCGTTGGATGTGCGTGAGTTCGATGCTTCAGACAAGGACAATATGAAAAACACTAGAACAGAAATACGTGGCACTGACACTGGTTGGAGACAGTGCGAGCCATCTATGAAGCCAAATGGACAAGCAAACGGGGCTCGTAATAAACTTCAAATACAGTTTCATGTAACAACTTAGGAGCTTTGTTTGCGTCTTTAAATGTAACCGAATGCTGCGGGAGAATTGATGTTTTTCATCGAAGCAAAACCAAATGTTGCGAAGTAGAACAGTGACATTGCACAGGGAGTATGTATGCAAATAACCGTGCTGAAGCCCATGGAATGATGCTATTGTTTACATCTCATTCTCCAGGTGCTGGCAATGAAGCCACGTACTTTGATCCCACTCAAACCACGTGGCTCTTCATTCCTGGTGCTCACTATGGTCGATACTACGGAAGGACGTTTGGAAATGCGAGTGTTCCATACTGTAGCAGCTACTCCGACCAAGGTCAGGGCGGGCAGGCGTGAAGGTCTGCATACCATGAATAGTTTCGTCCCACGCAATATTTATGAGCACGTGACAGCAGATCCGTTCCACGTGGTGAATGCGGAGCAGCGAAGTGAAATCACGGCGGGAAAGGTGTCATATGGATAAAAGGAGGAGGTTACCTAGGCGCCAAGAGCGTTAATTTGGGTGAAAACTCCGTGGCTTATGAGTTATCAACCGTTGTCCCATTTCCGTGGCACGTGAATATATTAAATAACACTTTAGTCTGTTATAAGCCATTTGCAGTCTTGCTGCAAGAGATCAATGGCGACATAAGTTACTCAGTTCAAGAACCTAGATCAGTTCCAACCAAAACACTGCTTATTTCTAACCGCAGTACCTCAACGTGTACTTTTATAATTTGATTTATTCTGGGCCGTGTTCTCACATCATGGAGTCAGTGGGCACCCCAAGCGACCGGCAGTTGTGTGTCAGTCCTCGTCCAGGACATGATGGTGGCACAGGCTGCGAATGTGCGCTGCATGCGTGATGAGCATGCCCTAGCAGCTGGCACGTCTGTTGAGTCCTCTGGGGCACTGGATAGTTTAGTCGCACAGTTACCATTCTCGCACAGTTTGCAATGCATCCGGCTTCCCAGAAATTGCAGTCTTTTGATGGTTTGGGTAACTCGAGTCATGGTATGCTTACCTGATTTGTGCAGAAGCTCTCTCTTTGTCATGAGCTTTTCCTCTTTGTTGCAATAATTTTGTGAATTGCCGTCTAAGCGTTAACACAGATGAAGGCGAGTAAATACCCGTGAGTGACACTTCCATCACGGCATTCTTTTAGTTTATAGTGTTACGGCTGAAGGTAAAGCAGAACGGAACATTGGTCTACAGCATTAGCTTGGGTGGCCAATCCTACTTCGCTTATTTTTAACACTACCGTCACTTTAAAAAAGCGACGCGGTGCAGATTGGGATAAAACTGCTTCGGTTTCTGCGGGAAAGGGGTAGAAATGGCAGCGGTAAACGATAAAAGCTGTCTAAGAGAGCGAGAATGATGAACTTGAAACGGTTGATCTTAGTAGCTTTATTAAGAGCATGAAGACAACATGGATAAAAAGACTGCACCAATTCAAACACAGTTGATTTTTTACGATACGGAAAAATTCCCCCTATTCAAGAGTCGCTATCATGTGGAACGACAGCCCTTTCAAAAGTGAAAAAGGTAGCAATCCCTTTCTGGAAGCAGGCAATCGCAGCTTGAAGCGAGTTATGTGATTTACCTATTCCAAACGTAAGCAAACGTTGACCGAAAAGCTGCGACCCAAGAATGTTTCAAAATTCGCCAACGGCATCGTTAAAACATGCGACATTACAGGATTGTAAATTGTTTCAGACCTTATAAATACCACAACAGGAATTCTTTACATTAACGGAGATATAGAAACCGTGTGTGGGGCTGGTATGCCATTTATTTTCTATGCGTCTCTCATTAGAAACCATTCGAGCACCGCCAAAGAGTCAAATTATAAATCATTTGCCTATTCTTTTATGCATCACGAAAAAACTCAGTCCTTGGAGATGCTAGAATTTCACGCATTACATATAAAACATACACCACTTGTCTGAGGAACAAATATGAAAAACACAGAAAAACCTGGGGTAAAGTGGGTTAGATGCAAACCATTTTCACGCTTCATACAGGCTAGACATATGTGCTGCTACTGAAACAAATTTGCTCAAACATTTCACTTTAGTTTAACTTCAAGTATGGTGCATTTAGAAACCTTTTAACCAACAAATTTTCGTTAGTGATTGGCAAAGCTAATGACAGTCTATGCACTATTTGTGGCTTCCTAAAGGAAACAGCTTTTCTGGAACCGCAAGGTGGCACAGGTCTTCATTTCTATAATATCGCACACATTTACGTGGCATTGCAGACTCGCATACCAGATAAATCAAAGCAAGGGATTTTTCCCTAATGTAGGCCGTTGTGAAGGTTAACGGAAACCTTTGTGCTCGGGAGCAGGAAATAACAATATACAGTACTAGACAGCACAGCTGTTAACACTCAACACAACTTTCTAAATAACTTAAATTTGGAAGCTGACAAGGAGTTTCATTCCTCTAGATAACTGAACAAAATAGATGAACACAATGTCACATGGAAACAGCTTGACATCACGTCCAGAAGTAAACACGAACGAGACAGCATGATTATTACGCCCGACTGAGGGCGCTATCTTAATCAATATAGTACCCACATTTAAAGCATCATGCCCGCTGTTTTATGCTTCAGACATGACCACGTCTCGGGACCGCCGCCATGGCCGCCATGACCACCGTCTCATGTCTCCTCCATGACCACCGTCTCATGTCTCCGCCATGACCACCGCCTCATGTCTCCTCCATGACCACCGTCTCATGTCTCCTCCATGACCACCGTCTCATGTCTCCGCCATGACCACCGTCTCATGTCTCCTCCATGACCACCGTCTCATGTCTCCTCCATGACCATTGTCTCATGTCTCCTCCATGACCACCGTCCCATGTCTCCTCCATGACCACCGTCCCATGTCTCCTCCATGACCACCGCCTCATGTCTCCTCCATGGCCACCGTCTCATGTCTCCTCCATGACCACCGTCCCATGTCTCCTCCATGACCACCGTCTCATGTCTCCTCCATGACCACCGTCTCATGTCTCCGCCATGACCACCGTCTCATGTCTCCGCCATGACCACCGCCTCATGTCTCCTCCATGACCACCGTCTCATGTCTCCTCCATGACCACCGTCTCATGTCTCCACCATGACCACCGTCTCATGTCTCCTCCATGACCACCGTCTCATGTCTCCTCCATGACCACCGTCTCATGTCTCCTCCATGACCACCGTCTCATGTCTCCGCCATGACCATCGCCTCATGTCTCCTCCATGACCACCGTCTCATGTCTCCGCCATGGCCACCGTCTCATGACCACCGCCGCCATCAAACAGCCGCTCCCTTCTGAACTTTTGAACGGCCTTTCTCTCTTGTCACTCGAAGCATGTCTCGATAGGTACTAAACGAAGAGAACATTATTTTTAAGTAAGTTCAATAAAACCTCCCAATATTCAAACACAACGTAAGACTCAAGAAACGACGGATGTGTTTGACGTTCCACTCGGCTCTAGTGCGTTGCCAGTGATGTGATCCATGCGTTTGTAATGCCGGTTGTTGTGGTATTCTTTGTATGACGTCATTGTGTGTTATCATGCGTTTTTAATGTGCTGTCCATTAACTGTTCATCGCTAGGCTTTTGTTAGTTTTGAGTGTTCTTGTGTGCACGCGCGATACAATGTCTTTGTCACTGCATGCACTTGATGAATGTGTCTTGCTCCACGATGGGCATACGTGGCTTTTTGTTTAGGAAAATGTACATTTTGTGATTTGCACACAAAAAACAAACTTTACAGTATCAGCGTGGGTTGCACGTCTACTTTTAAGCACCTGGATGGTCTTGTCGTAACATATACAACACTAGAAAACTCTCACGCGCCCTCCCCGTTGAACGTCTAAGGGTTGGTACATCCCCATCCCTCAGCAAATGCGTCGCACGAACACTGAGCGATGCAACATCCGTGGCTGATGCAGAATGCGCAAAACTTGCGAGCGCTCCACGGTATAAGACATAGTTATGTTGGGCCCGTCTGGGCCATCGCACGTAGTTCGAGTCAGTGTCGGAAGCATCGAACCTTAGGTGTCGCGATAATCCCCCCGCAGTCCCACGGACCGTCCGAAGTGGTTCGCGGACCCGCGGTGGAACCGGCGCAGTAGCGCCACCTCTCGCGCGCGCAAAGAAACATAGTTCTGACCACACGCCCACGCGTTGTGGAGGCGGCCGACGACAGGCAGTCGCGGTGAGAGGCCATCACCTTCAGACTCCCCGCAGCTCCAGACCTTGTGTGATATTTTCTCCCACGCGCCCAGGAGGAAGCCAGGCGCGGGCCAGAATACTGACGCCTTATTTTGAGCTCTCTGATCGATCTTGAAGCTCAGGGAGGTCCTGTGTACAGCGGAGTAGTAAACACGACGTAACTATAGTGTCAAAGGCGGAACTTTTCCAAAATGTTCGTGGTGCAAAGATAAGTTTTTGTTTCACTTTCTCCATACAGTACTTAAGACGCGAAATTAGTTTTCTGGGATGCTAGGGATGCAGCTGCGTACATCCATGGAGAGTGCTGGCTTTATTCTGCCCCATTTCTAATCGCTGGCATGGGTGGAGTTTTGCAGGCTCATCATAAATGGGAACCCCTGCCACTTGCTCAATAAAACTCAAGACCCGTCGGCGGTAGACCCCAAATCTGATGTGATCTGTATCTTTGTGGCGAGAAGAATGATCATATAACAATTTGGTCCAAATCAAACCACTGTGCGTGGTTCGACGCGAGCAAAGCGGACCCATAGGGTTAGCATCGGGGACGCTCAGCCCTGCGTCATTTGAAACTTATCGGAGTAGCAAAGTGTTTCGGTTGCCGTATGCGAATTGATTGCAAATATACGAGTTTTGGGAAGGTGGATAGGGTGAAACATCAGAACATAACGACCAGTGCGAGCCACAAGAACAAAGTGAGTGATGGTTCCAAAGGGCGATCCTCCGCGACTGTTTATCGTTACAAAGATTACAACGAGAGGTATATTCAATGAAGGACCGTGCAACATCTGAAAACGGACATCTATTGATGTGATATTTTTTAGATTATATGAGCTTATTGCCCCAACATATTATTTTCGAGCGGCAACTTCATTGGAAGATGTCCCACTATTCAAGACAAACGCAAATACTAAAATCCACAACACCGACCAGACGAATTTTTGATCACAACGCTAAATTCAAATACCTTAAATCGCACTCTTGCGATATACCTCTCTTTAGTGCCTGGGCATCGTTGAACATTTCACTTAGCAAAGAGTAGGTGGGAAACTCTGTCGTATGACCTGTAATAGCTCAGAAACCGATAGCGGTGGGCCCCTAAGCCTCATAGTGCTGAACCGGCGGCGAGAGGAGGGCGCACATTCGGTCCAGATCGCACCAACGCGAATGGTTCGGCGCGAGCACACTTGCCCCATGGGATTAGCATTAGCGGAGGTCAGCTCGTCACCATGTGAAACCGATCAGAGGAGCGAAACAAATCGGTCGATGTTTGCCAATCCATTGCATATCTTCCACGTAGGAAGACGGATTAAGTGAACAACAGAATACGACGGCAGTAGAGCTTACCAACATACACTGCGTGATGGCTCAAAGAACGTTTCTACGCGACTACTTATCCGCAGCGTTACATAAAAACAGTATGACGAATGTTAAGCGACGGACCGAGCGCCAGTTGGCACCTCGCCAGCAGCGCATGCGCTCTTAAAACGGCGACAAGACGGCAGGCCAGCTCGCCAACTGAGCGCTGCAAACTGGCAACGGCCAAAACCAGAACTTTGGCTGCCAAGTCAGGCTTCCCTGCAGCGAAAACAAAGGATTTGTCGACGGCATCTTGGTCAAGATATTCCCGACTTGGAAGAGTTGTAACAAGACACAACCTGCCTCCGCAAGCAGGTCACCCTGGCACGGAACAACTTCGCCGGTGATGATCATGAACTCAAAACTTCTGGAGTACCAACGTAGAGAGACAAGGGTTTGCAAGTCGGTGGACACTGTCCCGACCCAGGGGAGCAGAATGCGGCGAACTACCAATTTGAGTTTCTCAGCAGCCTGGAACCGTCAGGACCCTATCACGCAACTTGTATTCAAGCAAGGTGCACCCATCATTTTGTTACGGAGCATGGATCCTCTACAATGCCGACCATCATGACAGGCAGGGCCAAGGCAGAGAACGTTTTCATCCCCAGAATTCCGCTCATCCCGAGTCCAAACAGATCCGGCCTGCTGGCAGGCGGAGCTGCCCCACGCCATGGCGATGAACAAGAGCCAGGAGCGGTGCCTGAAGAAAACGGACCTCGAACTGCCTGAGCCAGTGTTCTCCCGGAGTCAGCTGTACGTCAGCAGCTCCAGCGGAGCGTCCGACATGCATATCATATCGTACCAGGGCAAGACCAATAATGTGGCGCACAAGAAACCACGGCAACCGTAAGATTCCTTGGCGCAGGAATTCAGCTGCAGAAGAACCCTAACGCACGCTGATATCTGGCCTGTACTTTCACATCGCCGTATTCCGCCGTGTATGGCCTCGATTGCTCCGTGCTCGACCCGTCCGCTGCAGGGAGTGCCCGAGCCCGGTAGCGGACCGTCATACTGTACCTCAGAAGAGCACGTGAGTCCGCTGGCTGCTCAGCTGGTCAAACAGTGGTTCAGAAGGACGCGTCGGCCTGTTTCGTGCCAGAGATGTTTTGGGTATAATCTGAAACTGGTGCATATTTTCTGCAAATTGTGCGTCTCACTATTTCCTCGTGATTTCTTCGAAGTTTAGCTCTGTGGTGTGACATTCTTTGAAAGTATTAACTGCATTGCTCCAAGGAATGAATGGCGGCCGGCACTTTCGTTGCAGCGTGTCCCACTTGTATACAAGCACCTACAAATACGAAACCCCACCAGACAAGTCAGATCAATTTATAATAAGCCAAACGCAGCGTTTTCAAATTATTCCTTTGTGGCATACCTTTTTATAATCGGGGTATCGCTGGGCATCCCAGCTAGCCACATATAATAAGGGCAAATATTTGTCCTTTACCCACCAATAGCTCGATAACCGTCGGTGGTAGACCTCCAACACCTCGCATGGTCTGACTCTGCCGCGCGACAAGAGCACGGTTTATACAGCACATCTGGTTGAGATCAAAGCAGCGTAGCACGAGCAAACCTGCCCCATAAGCCTAGCATCAGGCTTGGTGCTGGGTAAGCTGGATGTGCGGGCGGCATAGCTGCATTACATCTTCCGTTTCCCAGCCCCGCGAGGGTGCTAGTCCACAATCTATAGCGTTGAATAAAGCAGGACTCAGGTCATGCATTGTTATTCATGGCATATGTGCAGTTTTGCTAATTTGCGCATGGCACTTGCTGCAAAATTAACTATTTCCTGGTCGAGACGGTTATCTTCGTGTGAATATTTCGGGTAACGAAGAATTTCCGACTGCTGCGTGCTAATGAACTTCGAATTTGCCATTTCAGAAAGGACGGTATGTTAAAAGCCTAAAGGAAAATGCCCTTTGATGTGTGCGAAAATGAGCTTCAGCACCAAGCTTTCGTTCCTTATGCTGCACGTAATCGACTTTGAATAGCCCAGGAGGTGCGGGCTAATCGACGTTAGCAACAGACCCTAGTATACAAGACGTTATCAAGCGAGTATTGCCACTTGTGGTCAAGAGCACTAGAAACGTCGACTTTACAGACGAGCTATACCATGCCTGCCTCATAACGTCATGAAATCATAACTTTCTGAAAGGTTGTTGTAAGTTATTCGGGCTCAGGGGCGCTTAGACGGCAGCGGTCATTATGTACCCGTCCTGAAAGGCCGGTTATTTGCAACACCACTCACGACTCATGATTTATTTATTTGACATTACAAAACCAATGTCGGCAGTATTGCTGGGCATTGCTTCCGCTATCCAGCTTGCACCTGGCCATCGCCATATTGCGTCTCGTGTGGCCTAAACTCTCAGCCGTTCGCTGCCGGGCGTGACCGAGCCCGGTAACGCTAGGCGGTTCGCTGCCGGGGGTGACCGAGCCCGGTAACGCTAGGCCGTTCGCTGCCGGGGGTGAACGAGCCCGGTAACACTAGGCCGTTCGCTGCCGGGGGTGACCGAGCCCGGTAACGCTAGGCGGTTCGCTGCCGGGGGTGACCGAGCCCGGTAGCGTTCGGTCGTTCACTGCCGGGGGTGACCGAGCCCGGTAACGCTAGGCCGTTCGCTGCCGGGGTTGACCGAGCTCGGCATCGTACCACAGTGCTGTGCTTGAGCCGCGTGAACCCACTGACTGGTAAACTGTCCAGGCAACAACGCAGTGAGAGGAGGTGACCTATGTCGTGGCACTGACTTTTAATGAGTACCCTGAGGCTGACATGTGACTTCTTCAACTTGCTCCGCTATGTTTGCTCTTGGTGGCCTTGAATTTAAACGTTTAGTGATTCGGCGTTTTTCAGGGATTGCGTTAGCTGTATTGCCTCCTCAAATGATTTGCACTCAATATAGTCAGCCATTTCGTTGGAACGTGTTAAACGATTAAATGCAAGAACAAGGATGAACAACTGAAACACAAATCACGTGATAAGGCATGAAATAATAAAAAAATAAAGTCGTTAAGTTGTGATATAGATAAAATCGTTGCGTAGCATAGACAAGTGAATGTCATTTGGACCGACAACCAGTTTCCAGTTTTTTATCGAGATAGGTGCATGACTCGATTTGATAAGTGTAACCTCCGAACCTTTTCCCTCATAACCGTCTTGCCGAAAACGCACAATTTTGTGAAATTGGTGAACGCAACTTCGCACGGAAAAAATCCTCTCCGATGAATCGGAACCCAGCTTTTATGCAATAAGATGTGGCCTGTGAGTAGATGTAGTTCGTTTCAAGAAAATCGTTTCAACTACATATGCATTTTGGACCGCATACTGATAAATCAACCTACCATGCCTTGGTTTGATGTTCCAAATTTTCCATATTGTATTGTCACAAGCATCTAGCAAATGTGATTGTACGACTAGTATACTACCGCTTCTATCTGATGCTCAAAACTGCAGGTCCACAAGCGGCTGCAAAGAGGTCGGCTCGTAAACAGCATCATGGCCAGACTGGGACGACTGAGGCAGTCAGTTGAAATCTCCCGCTAGTTAGAGTAAAACTCGCTCGGCCTACAGACTCACTCCTCACAAAATTCCGCTATCTCCTGCTGATAATTCCATAAATCTTTGATAAGCAGTAACGAAGACCTAAGCTTGTGAAGAGCCAAATGGTCTGGCCGCGCTGGGCCGGGCCTGGCCGGGATTTACGACCATTGTTCGTGTGCGCCCGGCCCCAGAAAAGGACTTAGTCTCAATCTCCCAGCTCCATCAAGGTGATGTGCTCAGAGCTTGTCCCAGATCGCCTCCGGGTGACCACATCCCAACGGATTGTGAGGAGGAGTCACTAGTGGTACGGTGTTCTGGCTAGTGTTGTGGAGAGAGGACAGCTTGCGCCCACGGTTGTCTTTATGGGCCCACTATTAAAACGCCCACAAGCTGACTACTCGGGTCTGGTTCGTACACCCGTGCAGCACTCACAGGTGGTCCTGTCGTTTGAAGGCCTTGCAGCAGATGGTGCAGATGTACTTGCGCTCGTCGCTGTGCGTCAGCCGGTGCTTGGTCAACGCGGACGCGTTGCTGAAGGACTTGCCGCATACCTGCAGGTGTACTGTATGTCAGCGAGCGATAAAACCTGAGGCCTACGAACATCTCCGGAATCCCGCTAACCACTGTTGGAGCTTTTGAATAAGGCACCTTCTGGCGTTGTTCATTATCTGATATTGATAATCGGGAGCGATGTTAGCCGTTGTCGTTCCATCAGAATATTGAGAGCAGAAAGCAACACAACGGAACATAACGGGGTAACAACGCCATGCAGATCCGCACCATCTGGCCGAGTCATAGTACCATGGCTAATTACGAGTGGCTCAGTGAAGCCAAAGAGTGCTATGCCATTGCATACCTATGGCTTGGCACTGCGCAGAAAAGATAAAACGGCAGAAAACCAGACGTGAAACGGTGATAACTACATGATGATGTCCATTACTCATTGAACAGTTCCGTGTCCTAAGCGGTGTATGGTCCCGTCACTGTAGCGACCCAGGTCCAAATAGTCCATCAAAGGACGCCGCTTCCACGAAGCGACAAGAGATGTCATACAAATGCCCACCATGGCAGTTGTATCTTGATAACATCTAGACATCACTGAATGGCACCTGATTGACGCGCCTCTTGATGGGAAATGCTTGTCTGAAAGAGGAGACGTGGTGCAACTCACAACAAAGGACAGCTGTGGTGAATAGGCAAACAAAATCCCAGTAGGCAGCTCGTGTGAAAGACGTGTCACTGTCCAAAAAAGCAGCCGTGGTGTCTTGGCGTCATCTGACGGGTGATACCCGAATCCCCCACAACCCATCGTGACTCGACGCTGTGATCCAGCCCGTCGCAGCCCCCGGCAGCAGCGCGCCAACACGACACCCTTCGACAGGTGGCCGACACCTCCGGCCCCGCTCCCGGGTGGCCGGCGCACCCGCCGGGCACCCCAGCCTCAATCACCACGGCCATGCTATTGATCGGCCCCCGGGGCGGCGACGGACGGTCCGCGGTCGACGATGGCCCTCTGGCGGTATCAGCCGTCGGCGGTCGAGGGCGGCGGCGCCTCTGATTGACGCCTCCGCCGCCACCGACAGCGTCGTCGGCCGCCGCCGAGCATCGATCGACGCCGCAGTGAGCGGAGCGCAACAACAAATCGTCGAAAGTGGGGCCGTGTTTTCGGCGGTGGCCGGCGCGCAGACAGGTCAGAGATGTGCCCGCGCCGGCGGTCGATCTCGACGGGTCGGGCTCGACGGTCGCCGGCGCCGGACGCCCGGGGCGGAGGCGTCAGACGCGGCGACGGAGCGATGGGGTGGGGGGTAGGGCCTGGATGGTCGCGACCGTGTGACGTCATGCTCGGGCAAGGATTGGCCGATGAGGTGTGCTCGTGTGCAGACAGGGCGTAACAGGGAAAGCCGGAGGAGAAGCAGCTTATGCAGATGAGGAAGAATTAGACACAGACGACGAACGATGCTAATATCAAATGGTATGTGGCTCGATGTCTTAAGAACGAGAGGTGGACAGTCTAGCAAATACTATTGATCATCAGCTCAGTCAAGCTTGGTCTTACTGAGTTCGTTGGTGGAAGCGGCCGTCTATCTTCCCGGTTAGTAAGCGAGCGTAGCTCTTAACTGAAATGGATTGGGGCAACAGCTGCCTTTCAATTCGCATATAAGTACGATGCTACGGCACATCCTCATCATTCTCTGCTGAAGTTTTTTTTTGTCGGTCGTCGGACCCTTGCGCGGCAATCGTTCTGCAAAGCCTTGCATTCAAGATGAGCCCAGTTGGAGCCCGTTGCATGGTAGCATGGTACTGCATGCAGGAATCAGCATGGTGCCCATTGCATATTGTTGCATGGTAGCATGGTATTGGAGCCCGTTGCACAGCATTGTATTTTTTGAGAGGCACAATATTTGTACCTACGTCGCTATGAAGCAGGGCATCGTGACTGCACTGGGAAAAAACGGCCATTTTATTGTCGCTGTTCTTTGGCTATGGTTGTGCGGGGCATTTAAGAGATTATTCCACTGCCTGTCAGTGCAAGACGTGCTTGTTTCAAGGGGTATGCACTTTGAAGCTGTAACGGTATAGCAGTATCCAGTCTTTAGTGATAATTCAGTGAAGACTGCTGATTGTTCAGTCGGGTCAATAACCGAGAGCTGCAATGACGACGTTCTCATGTGAGTGCACTGTATAATGCAGTTTATACCTAACAAAACACCATGGAAAAAACAACCAGACCGGTTTGGCGCCAGGGATCACATTGGTCAGCCGTTTTCCAGACAGATGATGCTGTTCACTTGGCCGGCACCGGAAATATCAACCACGTCAAGGACTCGAACCCTGGATCATAGTAAGTCATACCCGAATACGTAACCAGCTGGGCTAAAAAACTGCAATATTTCAGCGTGTCACGGCGGGCGTAAAAGGGGCTTATCGGAGATAGCATGTTTTCGCGGCAATCGAAGATTTTATTTATTAACGGAAAATTTATAGGATGTGTGCGATTTTGTGCCTCCATGTCAAAGAGCCCGAGCATGAAGAACACAACGGTACACAGTGCACGATGCCGTGAATAACACCATCTGTCCCAGGAACACCATCTATACCTGTAGTATGACACTGAATTACTAAACCGTCATCAGCTAGGTTGGAAGATCGCCCCTTGATATGACCTCCAAAAGTCCGGGGTTCGAGTCTCTGATGAGGCTTATATTTTCAGTGCCTATCGCACGAATAACATCATTTTCCTGAAAACTGCCCGTACAATACAATGCTTTACAGCCAAATAATGCAGGCATAATGTAGGCAAGCATTATGCAAGCAGTCACAAGCATGCAGTTCGAGTTCACCCGTGAGCTGCGGTTCATCACTAATGGATCGCTCAGATGTTTTTGTTCTTAATGGCCCGAGCACAAACTCACATCCTGTCCGGACTGTCCCATTTACTCAAATTCAGCTCCCAGTTGTCAGCTGTTTAGCTGCTCAGAACACTTAGTTGAACACATGTTCAATTCTCCTAACCTTTTACCGGATGGAGGCGATTTCGCTAGCGTGGCCGTTGCCGCGATGGTAAATGTATAGCAGGCGGTTTATGGCCTTACTTTTCTTGTATTCATCAAGTAATGCTCGCTTCACTTCTTGGTTTTAATTAATCTCTCTTGGTTCGGACATGGCTGCGGCTCAACGACGCGATGCTATTGAATAACACAAACTCCACCAAACGTGTGGCTCTCAGCGAGTTCGTTACTTCTATTCAGTTCCATTCAACCTGTAAAGAAATTTCGCTGAGGTGGAAGTTATGATGTTAACAACAAAGGAGATTGCGTGTGAATGCCTTCTCCTTACAAATAGCACTCTTTTCAACACTCCAGGTTAGCTGTACTCATGCCTTCTTTGTAGAAAGGACACATTCATGTTAAAGGTAGCAAAAAAACAAACAAAAAACAGAATGACAGGATGCCAGCAACAAAGCCTTGAAATTCTGTTCTTACGACATGCTGAGTTCAGAGTTGTTATGATGACAATTATTGATCTTCATTATTCCAGATGGAACTGCTTAAGCGACGATAGGAGCCAAACACTGGCTTTGTTACAATACTCGACGTTTCAAGCACTGATCACGAGTGCTGCCGTTCGCTCATGATGCTAAACACGGATTGAAACGTCGAGCATTTACGGTACCTATGCCTGCTTGAGAACGTCGTTGAACGAGCGCCTCCTGTTACACCGAAGGGCGATAACTGGCAACATAAGAACTCTGAGCTCGTCACAACTGGACGTCATCAATCAGCATAAGGTAAGTTTAGGTGGTAAGAACTGGAGGGATCATTTTTTTCACCACTTCAGACCCATGTTAACATTGTCTTGATCCAAGCTTGGGGCACGTGCTCGGAACGCGGCGCCCTCCGGCCTGGATCTTTTTTGTTGTAAATCGCGGCGGCAGGCCGGCAAGCCGGGCCGCTGCACTTCGCAGTTAGTGTTTAGACAACAGGTTTAGCTGAGATGAGCAACGTCCTTTGAAAGAACAATCGTGGAGAACATTCCTTACTTGGTGCATTGTCAAGGTTAAAACGTCCTGACCAGGATGTGTGTGGTCGTCGTACTTACTTTACGCATGCTCGTTCGAGGATTACCACTGTGGGAGTTCGCTGCTGAACTGAATTTCTCCCGAGCTCCAGCCTGCTTTAAAAAATACAATCAGTGCAATCAAGTAAATATTGGTTTTGTCCAAACTGTACGCGGAAGACCAGACAGCTGTACATGTGGCGTGGTAGGAGGGGACTAACGCCAGCAAGACTCGTTTTGCGGCATGGGACTAGCGAGCTGATAAAGGACGTGATTGTTATCTGTACGGGGATGATGCGTGGACATCAGCGCATGGGTCTCATCGCCTTGAGAATCCATACGAAAAGCAAATGTCAATGCGTTGAAAAATCTCCTTTCAGGAGTTAGGCAGGCGGAGCTGCACTCGTGCTTGGCATCCGTAAACAAGTTAACAAACGACGTTGCTGGAATATTGGCTGGCTTTGGACCCGCCGAGTCCAGGGGAATCCTTATCGGCGGAGTGGATGAATTCGGAATAGTTTACGACTTTTGTGACAATGACAAACGCATGGGGAAGCGTTAATATCTTTGGCTAGGAAATCGCTAGAATAAACTCTGCCACGTACCCAAATCGTCGCCGGGGTCCGGCTAGCCAGGCCATATCTTTGCCTCAGTTCAGGCCTCAGCGCGTGGCATTTGAGGCCGATTTCGGCTAAGATGACACCGGCTGCTTCTCGGCCCAGTACTGACAGTGTGCAGACCGGACAGTGCTGAAGTCGCCAGACGAGTCGCAGGTGGTACGCTCGCCTGCACTGTAAATCCGGTTTAACGTCTCCGTCTGCTCTGTTTGCTAAGATCTGGCATAAGTCCTTTAAAGCGTCTGAAGCCGGCCAGACTCATGCTCGGCGCCAGATTTTCCATGACAGTGTGCACACATCAACCCACACCTTTGCCGGCACGACGACCCGCTTCTTCACCGTCAGCACCAGTTGGTCTCGTGTCACTGCGACGAGGCCGACCAGCGCTCTGCAACTGTTACGTGGCCGGAAGTTCTGCGTTTCCATTTGACGTGACGGTTAGGCGACACATTGCGGTGACCTTGCAATATGGCAGAAATTTTCTACCGGTCCAGACGGCACATTCACACAGGATCCTTGAAACATTTACAGGACATTGTTTTGAAAGGCCTTGTACATATTGCTGAAAAGTTAATGGTGGTACGGTCACTGGTTGCGCAGGCACAAACAAGCCGTGGAAAGCGTGGCCGACCAGGCCCGAGCGCTCAACGCAAGGCACTCTCGGTTAATTTACGACAGACGCGCGGACAACGGCATCGCTCGTAACGAACAATCAATGTTTTTTACCAAAATACATCATCTTTACAAAACGAAGCATACGTGAAGCTGTACTTGAGCGTAACGATGAACGCTAGTTTTAAAAAAGACTCGCCCTCCTTTTTAACGGTAACTACCTCGAGCCTGTGATAGGTCGAGGAAAAAAGAAAAAAATAATAACCGTTCAGCCGTTCTAGAGCGTCGGACGAACTGGGCCAAGTCTCCACTGGAAGTCACTGATACTGAAACTGATCAACTGTGACAGCCAGGAGTGAATGTGAGCTTCTGCTAACGGCGCTATTGAGTAGAAAGCTGGGAGCAATCCGTTTTTATGAACTAAATAGCATAGTTAAACTGAAACTGCAATCCTCGAAGACTCGTGGAATAACTCGGCTTGGCTTCTCAAGATGATAAAAAGCAAGGTCACCAGGGAAGCAATACTTTTTCCAGATGGTAGGCACAGCAGACGGACTTGGCACGTTTCGCAGTCCACGCAGCGACCTGAGGTCAACAGTCTCGACACGGCGGATGCCATCATGTGTCTTATGACTATTAAGAAAGATTATGAACCACAAATGACTTCAAAAATCGTGATTAACCTCACTGGCCGAAAATGGTTTATTTGGATTTTCATTGATAATACGAAAATGATAAAATTATCACACAGTGCCTTTGTTTGGCAATCTTTACGCCGTATCGGCCTTAACGGTCCATTTAGCTACAGACCAAATACCGTCATCGAACTATTGTTAAGAAACAGACTGTGCTGGTGTATCATTATCTAAAGAAACCTTAAAGTTAGGAATTATTAGCAACCTGTTAGGAACCTTAGGTTTCAAGCCTTAACTATGAGTTTAAGGCTAATTATATAGTAAGATAAGAACTTTAATAAACAAATAAGCTACATGGCCGCTGCACCAAAAGTACCTTAGCCCAGTTTCAAGCGACATTTACTTCAGACGTAGTGTCCTGACGTCTTTACAATCGATTCCTGACATTGCTATTCCTATTTCCTCGCCTACTCCATTGGCGAAGACAAGACCTAGGACTTTCTACGCGATTGGCAAACACGTATAACCATACAACATGCAATTGATTCCAATGCCATATCTGATGGGACCACTAACATACAACACAGAACTGTCCTACGAGTCGGCCACGGCCACACCGAGTCGGCCACTTGATAAAGACTGTCCGGAGTCTGCCACTCTCAGGCTCTCGGGTCTCAGACTCTCAGGCTCTCGTGCCTCAGACTCTCAGACTCTGGTGTCTCAGACTCTCAGTCCCTCGTGTCTCAGACTCTCAGGCTCTCGTCTCTCAGACTCTCAGGCTCTCGTGCCTCAGACTCTCAGACTCTGGTGTCTCAGACTCTCAGTCCCTCGTGTCTCAGACTCTCAGTCTCTCGTCTCTCAGACTCTCAGGCTCTCGTGTCTCAGACTCTCAGACTCTCGTGTTAGTGCGAGTAACCCGCCGCACCCAAACACGAATCTTGTATTAATACGTAAGCGGTCTGTTCTCAGTACATTCGGTCGGTCGCTACTCGTTGCCTCAATAATGCTATGGTGCTACCACATCACGCAAACTCGGGCCCAGTTCACGCCCCGCGAACTAGCTGCTGAATCCGCTGCAAGATGCCCAGTCGTTGATCATCCGACCTGGTCCCGTTTGTAAAGACGGTGTCAAAATTATTGTGGTTGGATTGATAGAAACTATGTACTTATAAACTACATAATTCACAGGCTAGTTTGGTCTTCATCGTCAGCCTTACGTCGGTCTAGCTTCTAAGCTTTTCCAGCTTTTTAAACACCAGTTTCGTCATCATCAGCTTTTTGGTTCTCTGCTTTTGGTTTTCCTACAATGTTACGTTATTTACCGTTTCTGAACGTTTAATGTCTCCAGATGCCGTTTCGCTTGTTTGAGCGACATCAATGGCGTGAGGAACAGCAGTTTTTCAGATTCAGTTAGATTGGTTTAAACAGTAGCAAGCATGATTATTATTATCACACTGTTTTGAAGTGCGGAGGATGTGCTGCATTGCAATTCCTACTAATCTGCCATCATCTTATGCCACTCGATTTCTTGCAAAGTATTTCAAGCTAGTTTGATATGCAGCGTGAGCAAACATGCATCACGTTTTTGGGATCATTTAGGAAAGGGCAAGCATAAGTTCGTCCATACTACACTTTGAAAGCCCTCCAACGCCCGCAACTCGAACAACAATACCCGCTTATAGTTTTGCGCGTTTTTACCCGCTTTTTTGTGGACGTATGGGCTCTAAGCGACAGTTTCCAGCAGGCACATTTGATCGACCATGATTCGTCCGCAGGGCGTCGTAGCCAACACCTTGATCGGTTTCCCCGGGGACCCGAATTCGCTCTCGGCTTCCAGTGAGATCAATGACCTACAAAGGTGTCCATAGAGTCGATTCGAATTCTGGGAACTACCGGAACCTCACCAGTTCGTGATATTGTTCGACGCTTATGCTGTCAAATTTCGTCATAATTGCAGCGAAAGCCCGCAATGCATGCCAGCCGACTTGCTGGGCACTAACTTATCACAGTACAATCCCATCGCCCTAACGTGGTCAGCGTTGCAGGCACAGCGGGATAACTAGCGTCCACAAGTGCAGGAATGTAATCAGCAAGCACATATGATGATCAGCAACCACGGTATAGAAGTATAATCAGCGTCCCCATGTGCGTAAATGTCACGCCAATCCACGTACCAGAGACAGCCTCAGTACGATTGCATGTACCTCGCCGCTTCTGTTTCTGCGCGCTTGCGACAAACGGCGGCCGTCGCTGGCAACGTCAACTCCGGATCCAAACTGCGGAGCCGTCTTATTTGATATCTGTCGCCGGTGATTGGTCAGCGGCTCTGCGCGTTTGCGACAAACGGCGGCCGTCGCTGGCAACGTCAACTCCGGATCCAAACTGCGGAGCCGTCTTATTTGATATCTGCCGCCGGTGATTGGTCAGCGGCTTCGTCGACGGCGACCGTCAACAGATGTCAACGGGCATGTGCGGACGGAGGGGAGCCGGGCTCTCGTCATAGTCGTTCTCGGGGGGGGGGGGGGGGGAGGCGAGGTGGGGTGGGGGAGACCCTCGTCAAAGGCGTCAGCAAGGGAGGGGGGGGGGGGGGGGAGCGGACCCTGGTCACGGGTGTCCGCAGAAGTGACCGGACACGCCCACTGCTGAACTCTCGAACTCCCAACTCCCATCACCCATCCGTTGATTTGGCACGTGGCCACTTTTCGTGGACTGCGTACGGTCAGCTAACAAATATTTCACCAGATGTATACAATTCCCGCGTAAAAGCTCCAATCAAGTCCCAATGAAATTCAAGAAGCAAAACATTAGCTTGAGATGCAAGCTAGCATTGTGAAATCGTGAACAACACACAACAATGTTCATTACAGATGCCAATATATTCCAGGTTTCTGGAAACGATACTAAGATTCGGCTTTACATATCTATTCAACGTCAATGCGAAGCCACTCTGTGTGGACTGCCAGAAGTCACATGACTTTTTGTCCCGCGCCACCGTAGTTGGTGAATAACCTTTTGTGCTATGAAAGGATCCTTCCGGGGTGATTAAGCTCCATATTTTCCACCTCATTAACAGCACCCCTTCACATGATCTTTTCCGTATGCGAAAGAGATCCGCGAGCGACAGATGCGAGGAGTACGATTGGCCCACCACTCGCCACTCTCGGTTCATTCCTGTGATGCGACAGATGCGCGTCATGCGCTTCCCTAACTACCAAAACAAGAATTTGTTACGCAGAACGCACGCACGTTTCGACCACTTATTTATGCCTTGTCTGCTCCTCTGCAAGGTAGCAAAGACATTGTCACAACGCGCCACATATTTTACTGTTTCTCAACGACATTCTGCCCTCGCTATGGCGGTCCTACAGTCACTGGTATCAGGCGGAAAACGCCGCTAGCAATGCCGTTCATGGAGCCACTAAACCTACCCACAAAGACGACCTTACCTCATCCTCGACGATTACCAGCTGAAGAAAAACTCACGATTGTTTCGGTCGCAGCCCCCTCCGGAAGTGCTCAAAAGGAGCGTCCCCTTACTGCTCGCACGGTTGCCCGTATAGCCGCATGCAGATATGGAGCGGTTTTTCCCACGCGTTGGTTGTGACCAACAGGAAAGCGCAGCGCTCAAAAGTCCTATCGTAACAAAAGTCCTATAAAAGGAAAGCGAGTCCTATCCTCCTACCATACGAGTCCTGTCCTCCTTCCATGCGGGCCCTGTCCTGCTACCATACGGGCTCTGTCCTATCATTTTTCATAAGCATCCACTCCATGCTTTTGCTTACGAACATCTGGCGTCGTCAGGCGATGACATGCCGCCGCCTATCTTCAATCACCCACCGCCCTATGTGTCCGCTTCATACCACGTCAGCCCTAGCCTTATCCTCGTCTTCAGTTCATCTTCCACCTCCATCCATCCCCCCCCCCCATCCTCCAAATCGTGAAGAATGCCCATCCCAATGCCCATCCCAGCCACAAAAGCACCTCACTGCTTCAGGTACACGAGCAGAGTAAAGTGACGTGAGTATGCAGCACTGGGCAGCTCCATCTGCTCTCGATGCGCGGTATCGATAAAAGCAGGCGGCAGAACCCGTCATCGACACGCTACAGTTCAGAGCCATAAGCACACGTGACTGTCCATAAGCTTTCTGAGCTCTCAGCTCTTCACAAGCGTGAGGGCCTTCTGCGCCAGACGCCTGGCACAAAGAGCCGCATTTCTCAGAGCAGCTCTCGGGCTGTCGTGGCCGAGGCTCTGCAGCTCAGGAGGCTCTTGACCGCGACGCTGCGACGCACGCCGTACCTCACAGCAGTGACACTGCCGGGTTCCACTGCACCGTTGCCAGGACAGCGGTAAGACTGCCGGGTCCCACTGCGCCGTCGCCAGGGCAGCGGAAAGACTGCCGGGTCCCACTGCGCCGTCGCCAGGGCAGCGGTAAGACTGCCGGGTCCCACTGCGCCGTCACCAGGGCAGCAGTGACACTGCCGGGTCCCACTGCGCCGCAGCCAGGGCAGCGGTAAGACTGACGGGTCCCACTGCACCGCAGCCAGGGGAGCGGTAAGACTGAAGGGTCCCACTGCACCGCAGCCAGGGCAGCGGTAAGACTGATGGGTCCACTGCACTGCTGCCAGGGCAGCGGCAAGACTGCCGGGTCCCACTGCGTCGTCGCTGGGCACCTACCCCCCTGGAACAGCATTACCATTGCGCGCTGACGGCTAAAAAGGAAAGAACAGAAAGGCCAACTGCCAAGAACAACATACACCCTTATTATCTAGTACGTATGACCTGCACCTATTACCTGGCGTATGACCTGCACCTATAGTTCTGCCAATGGCGACACTTTTTCAGAGATTCTTATCGTGATTCGTACCTCCGTGCCAGTACACCATATTCGAGGTACGGCGGGGCGAAATAATGACGGAGGTGGCCAGCATCATCATCATTTCGGATGTCGAGGATATCAAAACCAGCGGAAGTGGAGTCAGTTGCATTTGCGATCTATACAAATGACGTTTTTATGGGGAGGTGCGTACCACATCCGACAGTTTTCATACTGCAGCTCCAGAACGACACCAATTGTCTGAAATTGTCCGCACCGATAGCCACACTTTCCTGACACCTCATGCCTTGATAATGAAGTTTTGATAATCCCAGCCCAGGCCATAACGAGGCATTAAAAGTGACGCAGAGCACAAGTCGGTTGCAGAGCCTGTTTGCTACAGGGAGTTTTTAACATTTGTAGGGAGTGCAGATTACAGCCCCGCCCTTCATAAGACCTAAAACTCTCGAGTTTCCGAACTATGCGTCCAAAAAGTTGTGCAGACTTTTTTGTGCAAACTATTTCAAGGACGCTCAGGCATGTATGACGCCATTGAAACGCTATTCAAGTACTGTCATCACACCGGTCATGCGACGCTCATTGCCAACCTAAGTAAAATCGACGTCATTCGTGCCCGGCGTTCGTAAGGACGGTTCCCAGACACCAAGGACCTCATTTGGTTCCTGATCAATGTTATGCACCCAACGCAAGCTTTCAACACCAATCACGTTTTGTTATCGTAGCATTTACAGGGGTTGGGCAGTGGCACTAGTCATTACGGAAATAGACTTGTAATCAAATAACTTAAGAATAGGGCCGCAGCCGAGCATATGAGTACGATGAAACATTTTAAATTCCCCACCACTATGCAAGAACACCGGGAGAAAGGGCCAAAACACGATCACATACCGATATTTGATACCGATATTTGACATTTCATGTTTCCGCAAACACCGCCTTCACCGCCACGGGCCAACTCTCGGGAGATTTAAGCAATAGAAGTGAACCAGCCCACCAACTGCAGTAACAATTCTGACACGGCCAGTCTGGCAGCACCTCTGACGTCATATAAACGTTCCATGACGCAGCCCAATGATGTGGTGTTGATGAGCATATTTACTAAATAGCGAAATTGTGTTGTCTAGAGCAGTCTTTTTCCACTTTAAATTATATCAATATTTGAAGGTGAGCATATTTTACCATTTTTGATGCTTGCTTCGATATCTTCAAAGGTGAAACATTTCCTTTAATCTGTAGTTTTCGGGCTAAAACTAGTCAACACAGCTCTATTGAGTGCGTGATGAAGTCATGGTGGTTTGACTGCTTGGGCATAAAGACGCGCAAGTGGTTCGATATGACCTAAATCAAAATGGCACTAGGAGAAACATGCATGTCTGAACGTAAGCGACCCAGCAGCTGTCTTAGCTGACCTATTTCGGATTTATTGGGTCGCCTGTTGCAAACTGATTTAAATGTATAAGTAATTAAGAAGAAAAAAAAACATATTGACGATTGTTGCCTTTGGCCAGGCCCGCAAACGTCATCGGTGAACTAAAGATCGACAATCTGTCATGTTCTGTGGCAGATCGATCGATACAGGGGCACTTGCATGTTTTTGCATAATTGGCTACAGTTAAGTGCATCCGGTAGGTAGGTGTAATGCGCCAAATTGTATGCTATCAAGCGGCAATTAGCTGAACCACTTGGTTAGCCCGGATATGTTCCGGGAGGGGTCAGCAGAAGAACTCACTAATGCCGGATTAACGTTAGTCTTGCCCGCCTTGCAGCGGGGCTTAACGGACAAAATTGCTCACTTTTGCTCGCGTGACAAATCGCAATGAATATCTATGCTTTAAAGATGTCCGATGTCAGCTATTGCAACTCAAGCAGATCTAACCAAAGCAACTCCATTTATGTTTGCATTACATTGATTGTGACCAAACACCCGTTACGGCGTTCATAATTTGTATGAATAATGTCACATTTGATAAGAGCACTTCTAAATCATTAGGAGCTGTATCCGACTTTTTAGGCACCGTGACTTGTGTTTGGGGCCGTTTTCAAAAGGGCGTCATTAATGGCTCCGACTTGGTGACTGGTGTCTGTATGGATCAAAAAATCTTATATGTACCATTAGAAGACTGTACGCTAGCCTACCTTAGAAACATGCAGCCAGCTGACGGTAGTAAAAACACATGACACACATATCGTTTGCGCTCTAGGGCCACCACTTCACCTGGCACATGGGTTGGCGCACATTTGTACCAATGCAATCGTCGATTTTTACCTCAGTCATGTCGTGTCGTTCCATATTGTTGTGAGCGCAGGCTGCCGAGGCAACTCGGAGAGACACGTGCCTTTATTGGGAGAAGCAAAATCTCTGATGATGCCATTGCTCCTTAGATTCCAGTGTTATTGAAGTTAGAATTAAGTAATTTATTGTGGTACACGTTTGGCGAAGGCGAAGCCAATCTAAACATTGCAAGGTGTCAAAACAATGAGCTGATAATGTCAAAAAACAACTAACTTTCTTATTTCTTTCGAATGATTTTATGATACCCAAATTGGCAAATTCTGTGAAGATGAAATCATTTGATGGAACCGGATGTGTTCTGGTTCCAAGAGATATCTGAGATCGGGAGTACTTATCCTTTTTGGCGTTTTGCTGTGGAAGCAAATCAAGCGTTTATACATTATGTGTCGTGTAACTATTGCGTGTTGCTGAAAGCCTGCAGAAGCAGACCAATAACCCTCAAAACGTTCATTTGAATGAGGAGGTAAAGGAGAATGAGGAGTTTTCTCACCCTTGGGTGAGAAAAATATTGTATTGTTCATAGCTCGATGCACACGCTTTCGCGTCACCCTATGCCGGCGGTTTCTCTTTTAAAATTCTCAAGGTTGGTGGAATGCTCTTGCTATTACCTTAACTAGCAGCATATGTAGTTGTCATTTTTATGTCACCGTTGTTTGTAATTCCTTAAAAACACCTCTGGGATTTCTGATCCAACATCGGCCAAAAATGCCCTTCTTCACAGCCGGTCGGATTGTGTCAATTTTGTCTTTTTTTGTAAGCGTCGGTATATTTTGTGATGTGCGCCATATGAGGGCCCTCATGAATTGTATCTGGATGCAAAAAAGGTGTGTACAACCAAAGGAGCTACCTAAGCAGTCACTTTTAGAGTGGAAATCATATCTCACTGAAAGAAGCCTGCTTAATGCGTCGCTGTGTGCGCGTCCGTGCCGTGGATGAATTGTGCTATAGCCACGCACGTACAATTCAGCCGCGCAAGTGAGCACGTTGGTGGTTTGTTGATTCGGTCAAAGACCGCGTTCGTTGTGAAGACATGAGCAGAGGCGCAACATGACTCCTCCAGCAGTTTGCGAGACCCCGATGGCTGACGAGTGAAGTCAGGAGACCCCGATGGCTGACGGGTGAAGTCAGGCAAGGGAATACCCAAAACGTTTGTGACCCAATTGTCGAATGAATTAAAGGGATGTACTCCAATATGGGGAGTTGGCTGAGGAGTAACTCTGGGCAGCTGGTTAAATGTAGAAGAGTCGCTCTGTTTCAGTGAATAATTAAAAAAACAGTTATTGGACGAAACAAAGTCTAAAGGGCTTAAATAATCCCATTTCTGTCCCCCTGTTTGAGCATCAACCTAAAGCGTGATACGAAACAAAGCGAAAACTCCACGCTGCGAACACAATGAAATGTAGGACTCTTTAGGTAAGAGGCAAGTCAAAACAGGGAAGCCAGTAAGAGGATTACTTTCCTGGTAAGAAGAAATCTTTGGAATAACCTGCTCACCTCTCAAACCCAATTTCGGTCTGCTATATCGTTGCGTAAGAGTATTCCTTTACTGCTTATTTTACTCCCGTGAAGGGTGCGGAAGCGTACGATGTAAAGGATATTCTCGCTCCGATATTTTGTTCGTGGGGTGAAAGCAAGGATGTTTTCAAACAGTAATCGATGCTATTTCCATTTGCAATAATGAACTCCAAGACCTACTTCAGCTGGTGCTATGCAACATCTTCTCCATTTGCCAACTTAACGGTTCCACAGAAATCACGCCAGATCAAAATATTTACAATGCAAACGCCTCATAACTGTTACGCCATGATTCGTGAATAAGTGTGCTAGTTAGTACGTGATGTTGCTTGCCGTCTGCTTGTGGCCGCCCGGTAGAATATACTGCAAACTGTATCGCTCTAACTCAGTTGTTAAAATAATTACATGAAGCTTTTAAAATCATGGCGTGACATTGCCCGACCAAGCTGGGTCCTTACAGCTACCAAGCTTCTGATTAGTTGTCATGATGTCAAGCTGGAGCTTCAGCCTTGCCGGTATGGATTCCCCGGCCGTGACCGTGAAAACATTCTGGGTCGATCTCGCACTGTCGTTTAGCCAGATCGTTCGTCATAATTTGTCCAATGGATACTACACCAAACAACATATTAGTGACCGCATGCATAGTGAAAGTTACGTTACGAAGGCGTGGAAACCTCCGCGCATAAGCAGTTCCTCGCCGCGGAATATTCATGAACCTCGAACCGCATAATCGCAGTGCGCTGCACTAAACGTAATTCACCTAAAAGAAAGAGCGGTCTTTTGGCGAGAAAAAGAAATGCTTGAATGTATCGCACAGAGTCCGCTCCAATAGACGTTCTCTTCCAGGAGTGTGCAATGACATCCCGGCTACGCGACTCACTCTTGATAAATACTTTGGTGGCAGAGAGGGTACTAATGTGAGGTGACACACCAATTCCGGTAGGTTCAGAGGTGAGTGTCCTGTCGCACCAAATACACGTATCAACACCGACCCGATCGTCCATAATGAGGGCCAATGTAGGGGCCACAGGGCCACACAGCGAAGGCAATGTCTTTCTCCTCAGTCGCAGCAGGGCAATTATTTGTCAATCTTCATTTGCAAATGTCCTGCTCGCATCCAGTTTCATTTTACCGTTCTGCAGCGCCAATGGCATTGCTTCCGTATTTCGGAACCGTCCAATGTTTTTGTGAAATCAGAGCTCGCCCAACCGGTTCCCGAGCCGCGCTTGCATTCATCGATTCTTGAGCCTCCAACGCTTCCCTTAGCAACGGCACTAATTCGCTGCGGCAGTGGGACCCCGCCGCGCCACGGTCCCCCATTATTGATGGGTTTCAAACACTCGTGCCGCTGACACCGGCGGCGCTACTAATTCGCGCGTCAGTGGGACCCCGCCACGCCACGGTCTCCCATTATTGATGGGTTTCAAACACTCGTGCCGCTGACACCGGCGGCGCTACTAATTCGCAGCGTCAGTGGGACCCCGCCACGCCGCACGGTCTCCCATTATTGATGGGTTTCAAACACTCGTGCCACAGACACCGGTGGCGCCCGCCACTGAATCGTTGGACAACAAATCGAGAGTGCGTCCAGGTAATGTACAGCGTTTGTGTTTGTTAGATAAGGTATATCCGCAAGTGCACCTGTCTTTGCAAAAAGAGTAACAGCGGTGCATGCAAATAGAATCCATGTGCCGTGAGAGAGCTATCCATTTTGGGGGAAATATCCTGGTCACGTAGTAGCCTACCCTTGTTGTAGGATGTGAATTATGTGCCAAAAAGCGTTACCACGGCGTCTCCTGCATCGATTTTTCCCTTCTGGCGTCTAAAAATAGGTGCTGAGCGTGCGCAACTTAATAATAATGCAACTAGTCAAAAAAGTGTTAAGATAAACATAGCCGCAGCTCACTTCAGACCTCAGTTTAAGCTAGGCCCACGCAGTAAATGTAATTATGTAAATCACCATTGAGTAGACTGGAAGGAATCGTTTCCTCAACTTTAACATAATCATCCTTATTTGACCACGTTGCCCTTTTAAAATTTCCCATTTATGCATTCACAAATTTGCCCGGTAATAATCAGCGGCTTCCACCGTAATGAATGTCACTAATTGCTTGTTGGCTCCATGACCAAAACTATGGCACTGGGGCCATTTTCATTCATATCAAAGGCGTTTGTACGTTGTGTGGGCATTACGGGTCGATTAGGGTGCCATTGGCGTGCCACTGCTATCAGCAGCAGCTGATCCAGAGGACCGGTGGCGGTCGAGACTGCGAGCTCCCGGGCTGCAGCTTCTGCCAACCACACGATCTTGGGACCGCGAGGGCACACATCTCTGCGTGGCATGCCCGCACGATGTGCCGGAAGTGGTAGACAAATAACCTCGCCTCAATAATGTGCCTGTGATGATAATTTTACCCTGGAAAAATAATATGCACAATTTTATGTTGCGAGCATGTCATCTAGTACATGCGGGGTGAGTACGAGCTTGTCTCGTACACTTGACTGACACACGCTGGCACACTGGTGCCGCTGATGACGCAGTCGGAGTCTCGAACGCTGACACACGCTGGCATGCTGGTGCCGCTGATGACTGGGTGGGATTCTCGTAACGCTGACACACGCTGGCACACTGGTGCCACTGATGACGCAGTCGGAGTCTCGAAACGCTGACACACGCTGGCACACTGGTGCCGCTGATGACGCAGTCGGAGTCTCGAAACGCTGACACACGCTGGCATGCTGGTGCCGCTGATGACTGGGTGGGATTCTCGTAACGCTGACACACGCTCTGGCACACTGGTGCCACTGATGACGCAGTCGGAGTCTCGAAACGCTGACACGCGCTGGCACACTGGTGCCGCTGATGACGCAGTCGAATTCTCGTAACGTGTTGGCCTTTAACATAATTAACCATATGTGTGTGGCATGATCTGCCTTGGACTACTCAAGCGTTGTGATGTAAAGTGATCTCTTTTCAAGACAGTAAATTGAGAGAATAATTGTATATGCACCACTTATCTCTTTTGACACGCATAGCGTTCTGAGGTCTCTAACAGGCACTATGCGAAAGGCTCGCACAAATACGATTATGAAGCAAAATATCAGAGCAAACTTGGAATACGAAATGTCCAATGCGCAAACACCAACGGAGAGGCTAGCAAATCATTATTGAGCATTTAAGACAATGAGACAGATATTGGGCGGCACAAGGCTCATTATATTCGTCTCAACCAGGGTGAGCCATTGAACCATTGATGTGCTATAAACAATCTTACAACTGAACGGTATGTCAGTTCCAACTATACATGTAACACCTCTCGCATATCTATTTTTATGTATTCTTCACATGTCACGAGCTCGCCACGCTGCACAAAGCTGTCGACAGTCGGTTTTCATCGGGCATCTGTCTTGACGTCGGCACCTCAGCTCCCGTCCTGTTGCCGCCAGATGGCGCCTGTCCGGGGCGACGCACGGTAGCGCCAGCGCGGCAGTTGGACTTCTCTCAGGTTATCGTCCCGCGGCGGTGTGACCTCTCTCGGGTCATCATTCCGCGGCGGTCGGATCTCTCTCAGGTCACTGTCCCGCTGCGGTCGGACCTCTCTCAGGTCACCGTCCCGCTGCGGTCGGACCCCTCTCAGGTCACCGTCCCGCTGCGGTCGGACCTCTCTCAGGTCACCGTCCTGCTGCGGTCGGACCTCTCTCAGGTCACCGTCCCGCTGCGGTCGGACCTCTCTCAGGTCACCGTCCCGCGGCGGTCGGACCTCTCTCAGGTCACCGTCCCGCTGCAGTCGGACCTCTCTCAGGTCACTGTCCCGCGGCGGTCAGACCTCTCTCAGGTCACCGTCCCGCTGCGGTCGGACCTCTCCCAGGTCACCGTCCCGCTACGGTCGGACCTCTCTCAGGTCACCGTCCCGCTGCGGTCGGACCTCTCTCAGGTCACCGTCCCGCTGCGGTCGGACCTCTCTCAGGTCACCGTCCTGCGGCGGTCTGACGTGTCTCAGGTCACCGTCCCGCTGCGGTCGGACCTCTCTCAGGTCGCCGTCCCGCGGCGGTCGGACCTCTCTCAGGTCACCGTCCCGCGGCGGTCGGACCACTCTCAGGTCACCGTCCCGCGGCGGCCGGACCTCTCTCAGGTCACCGTCCCGCGGCGGTCGGACCTCTCTCAGGTCACCGTCCCGCGGCGGTCAGACCTCTCTCAGGTCGCCGTGCTGCGCGGCCATGCCATCCATCACCCCGCCTCAGCCCTGCTCTACTGCGCCGGATTGCCGCCGAAAATGAGCCGGTCGCTGCCCTAATCGGGCCATTTGGCGGCGGCGCGCCGCGTGAAATGGCGTCCCGGAGGACGGGGACGCACCGCGGAGAGGTCGTTCACTGCGGCCACCGTGCTCACCACAGTCGCTGCCGTCACTGGGGTCACTGCAGTTAACGTGCTCACAGCGGGCGTCATGGTCATCACAGCTTCAAAGCCTGCCGCGGTCAGTACGCTCACTGTCTTCGCTGAGAGCGCTGCGATGAAAGCACACACACCGCCAGCAGTAACATGGCCATAGCGCCCACCGCGCTCACCCAGCTCAAAGAGCTCCGGTGGTGCTCACTGTTAGTGGGTACCGCGCTCACAGAGCTCACGGTGCTCTGGCACTGCTTACCAGTGTCTACCGCACTCACTAGCCAGACTTCAACTTTTTGACGCTCGGCTATGGCGAATTGGTAGGCGGCAAGACACGACAAGGACAGTTTGATGATGCAATTCCCGGATGGAAGCGGCCAATCATCCAGACAAAGGAGCTAACCTACATCAAACTTAACTTTCTCCTGAAGTCGGCTGAGTTATTCTGAGTGTCAGAGAAAACTGCCTGTTTTGATTCAATAATTGCCAGCTTGCTAAAGAGATTGGGCTACTACCAAAAAGCTTCTTGGAGGCAGAATTGTGGAGCAGCAAATCACGATAAAAACAACGTTTTGCGTTTCAGCACGGAGGGAGAGAGAGAGAGAGAGGAGTGAGGAAGGAAGGAAAGAAAGAAAGAAAGAAGAAAGAGAGAAAGGAAGGAAGGAGGGAAGAAGGAAGGAAGGAAGGAGGAAGGAAGGAAAGGAAGGAAGGCGAAGGAAGGAAGGCA
>NW_023596820.1:0-54123 GCF_011947565.3 Pollicipes pollicipes
ATATATATATATATATATATATAATACGCGTGCTGTGGCAGCATGCTTCATTAACGCAACTTTTGTTATACGCACGGGCCAGTGTACATTTGATCAATTTCTTGTGAGTTTGTTTAATTCTCGAATTTTCGGCAAGGCATAAATAAACTCGCCTACAGTCATATGTATCAGTTTCGGCTAGTTGACGTTTCAAGGACATTCTTTCTACATTCTCAAAGCAATGTAAAACGGCCGGGCGACAAAACATTCAAATACGGCAAATACGAACATTCCATACGAGATATGATCATTGGTGAGCTATCAGTTAACATTATACATCCGATTATCTACGTAAGTTGTTCAATGCATTAGCGAGGAACATTAGTCACATAGATAAGAAAGTGGTATGCGCTTTATTCCTCGGCGGAAAAAACAGGAGGATGGAGATATAGTAGGGTCGATATCTCGGCAACATGGTTTTTTTAAACAATAGCAGAAGTGAACTCAAAATCGCAAGCCGATGATTCTAGTCGATTTTTTAAGGTTGGTTTTTGAAACAGTGAGCCCCAGTTTTTAAAGAACACCAATATTCAGGGAAGTACAGAAAAAGCAATGGCCAGCCATTACCACATGCATGCTAGAACACGTGTTGCATGTACACGTGTGTTCGCGCATTCTTTTCTTAGATAGGCGCTGTATCGTGGCAATGACTGGCAATCGCTTTTATTTAATCCGTGAATGTTGGTTTCCTGTAAAAACTGGGGCATGCTGTTTAGAAACAAAAACTGAAAAATCGAGTATGATCATCGCCAGGCAATTTGAATTCACTTCTGCTATTGTTTCGAAAACGCATGTGGCCGAAACATCAGTCCGACTGTATCTCCATTCTCCTGGCTTTTTCACCGAGGAATAAGGCTAATACCAGTTTTATCCGAATATTAAGTCAAATTCAAGAACTCATACAAACAGACGCATGCCACTTTCCAGCCAGTTTAATCCCATGGAAAGGCGAAGACATCGAATCCCTGCTGTCACTGGGTGACTGAAACAGGTCCAAAGTAATGCATGATTTAGGTGTTGTTGAAGTCAGTCATTCTTTCTCAGATGACGATGGCTTCAAGAACTTGTAGACGGCGTTGTTCGCACATGACTTTAGAATCAGTGTTTTCAGCCAGGTCAGAGCGTAGGTGTTTGATTGTGGGTTTTGGGCACTCGTGGTCTGGAGCTCCCTCCTGCAGGTGCATAGTCGTGCGTCGTGGTAGATATGTTGTAGTCATACCAATATAGGTAGGGTTATGGAGCCGGCAGCCTCTTTAAAGGCATTTAACTTGATACACTATTGGTTCACTTTAGTTGGTTTTGGTCCGCTGTCAGGCTGTTTTTTTATAAGGATGTTACTAGTTGTTCTGTTCTTGTAATAGATGGCAAGTCTTATTTCAGTGTTTTCGTCAGCCGGTGTGATTTGTTTTCATTATGTTCCGCAAAACTTTTTCATCCACCTTGTCTGACAGGAATATTTGATTTCGATAAAAAAGTTGATGGGCCGGTTTCTTGTCGAGTGGTTTCTAGTTTGGCCGATTCAAGGTGGACTCAATGTCTTCACAGATGGCTCTATTCGAATAGCCATTATTAACGAGTGACTGCTTACACCGTTTAAGCTCGTGGTGCGTGGTAGACTAGCTGGAGCAATATTTTAGGGCACGTTGTACAAACGAACGTGTGACGGCCGAGCGGTAACGCTCCGGGCAACAAAGGTGTCAACAAATATGGTTTGTTCAGTTCCAGTGACGATGTTATGATCGTGGTAGACTTCAGAACATAAAGATTCATCCTGTGCGATGGTGATGTTATAATGGTGGTGTTTCTGGTAAGGTGATCTCGGGTGATGTGGTCCTGTTCTTTTCTCACGTGCTCTTTTGGGGTTCTTTTTCAGCCAAGTTCATCGTCAACCACCTTGGTAGTGACACCAACGTACCTTGATCGCTTTAGGAGCCTGCAATCTCGTATGGCACAACGAAAGTGGTAAACTACGTTGGTTCCTTTGAAGGGGTCGGATTTGACCGTGATTAAAATTTTATCTTAAAAAATAGCCTTTCCCGTTTCAGTTGCAGCCAAATGGATGGTAATGAACTTCCCTTTTCCCGAACCCCGACAATGCAAACGCCATCTTTTCTAGAAAGCCTGACTGGAAATGTGAGATGACCCACTTTATAATATTTAAAGAACATATAAAACACGTTAAAAGTACTGCCTACATTTTGTACCATTGTCACAATGTGAAATGCACCATGGCAAAGCAGGTAAGTTTGTTGTCGTGTTTTGCGTCTTGTCACATAATGTCACGCCCGTAAAATGATGAGTCAACTTCCAGATATTGATTTGATCGCCTCATTAAATTTTAAGCAGCATTGACATAGTGGTCGCTTCACCAATTGGTCAATATCCAACTTACTTTCAGATGTGGATAGCGTGCGGAACGGCACATCATTGTACATTCGACGCGCATAAGCGATTGGGATCGAAATGAATCCTTTTTTAGAATGGCTGCTGCAGATAACCATTGCACGCGAATTTTGTGTTTTGTGGGATTACCGGCGACTGATTTTGGAAACTAAGACGAAGGTGGTGATTTTATCCCCGTCGGTGGTAAATTCATTTTCGCTCGGAAAGCCTATGCGATAGATTTATTATCGATTTCAAATGCCCCTTTATGTCACTTCCAGTTAAGCCAGGCCATGAAATTTAACAAGTTAGCCAGTTCGAATCCATTCAGTTTTATTTTTTTGAAATTTTCAAAAACAACTTTTTTGATTTTCAAAAACATTTTCGGGTACCGAAACCAGCAAGCCGATATGGTTTCTTATCTCCGTTCATGCGGTATATTGGTTACTGTTGGAATGCCAGCGTTGGACCTTAAGCTGGGTTAGCAATGCAAGAATACTAGTCAACGGATCTTCTCGTGGTAAAAGGTAAAAAACGCGAGAGGCGTCAAAGGGAGTCCGAGATTTTTTAACTTTGAAATAATTAGATTGTTGAGCCAGCTACAGCCGAGAAACTGACTCGCATAGCGCTATGGGAAAACGTTTCTTTCGTGTTGTACATGCGTGTTTTACACGCGTGACAGGGCCTGGCGGTTTATAAACGGCGCTCAGATATGCACATTATTGGTTGTAATGTACTCGGTCCAGTATAACGAGAGTGACGTTTCATGTTAATGTTATCATAATATTGGAGACGGGTGACCGGTCCTGGATAATTACAAGCGCCAGACATGTACTGTGATATAGCTTCGTGAAGCTGGGACCCCCGCAGCGCAATAAAGTTGTTTTTTTAACATAAGGAATCTTACAGGTACATTGGGTGGTACTCATTTGCCACCATCGTTGCTACGATGTCATCTAACATACGGGCGCAGACAATGGAGGGTGGGGGGGGGGGGGGGAGCAGGCACAATGGCCTCGTGGCCCATTCGGTTCCTCAGGATCCAGAGGGTTCCTCAGGATTGACAATGAACGGCCCGATTAGAGGGGCTTGAACGGCCGAAAAGCTGGCCGGAGTCCCCAATCCGAATGGCCGGGGCCCTCTGAGGTCAGGGGGCCTCTGGCGGTGATAGGGGCCCTTGTGACAATAAAGCCCCTCATTGCGGTCGAGATGGCCAACAACCAGCTCTTTGTCGGACTGAGGCCCATTTTCTAAGCATTGACAAGGTCTGGATCTGCGAATGAGGCCTGGCAAGTCGCATTAGTCGGGGTTCCCGTGCCGAGCAGGATGTCCTCTGATCCCAGTGCATGCATAATAGGAAATTATCTGCCGCTCGAGTCGGCAGAGGCCCATTTGGTGCCCATCACAGCCCACCACAGGTCTTCTACGTTGAAGTAGCCCGCCTTTCAAAGGGGCCCTTAGTAACGAACGGGAGCCTTCTACCTCGCTTCAGCCAGTGACTCATTGAGGGGAACTGGGGCTTCTGTGCAAACTATTGGACGCTTTGCGCCCGTAAGCGATCTTTTTGCGTCAGTGAGAGCCACTGCGTAGATCGGGCTGCAGCTGCTCCGGTCAGAAGACAGCCTGCGTCGGGGGGGGGGGGGGGACCGATATACAATACATTCCCTGAGGGCCTCCGAATGGGTCGAGGGGCCCAATCCCCATGTCGCGAGATGGCAGCTGGTGAATACCTTGGGCTGGGATGGAAAGGTTCTTTAGCCACTGGCCGGGAAAGGTAATGCACCTCCTTCCCCCTTCCCTGGCGTTATACCATCTACTAGTGTAGGGTGGAGTGCTGTGCACCAGTGTATCTACCATTCTAAACTAACATCCACGCCCTCCTCCATACCGCATATCCGAGAGTCTCTTAACCTTATAAAATTCATTGATGTCCTCTAAAAGCGCGGAACGCCGGCAGAACCGGATTATAGGGTGAAAGAAATTAGGTAAAGTCCGATAAAGTTTTGAGGGCTTCCATCAGGAGCCTTTATCGCCCTGTGTTTGTATCGTGCATTCTGAGCTTGCTACACAGTCCACCACATTCTTCTAAACAGGGAACGTGCCAACAAACGTGACCTGGCGGGAGGAGATCGCTTTACGATGCCAAACCTCCCAGCATCGCACCTGAGACAAATAGGCCGTCCCATAGCCTAGCTGATGCTCTGCGACGGTTTTTTATGCACAGCAATGGAGCCAGTGCCGTCACAATGACTTACTTGGCTGCAGAGCATCGACGATGGAAACCCAGCGGTGTGTTCCAGTTTAAAATCAGTTAGTGTTCCGAAAGAAGCGGCACCTGCTACGTCTCGTCCCGCTGTGCGTGAGAGCTGCCCGAACTAGGCTTTGGAATTTGCAGAATTAAGATTTGTCAAGTAGGGATTTGGCAGGGTTTACACAGTCGTGAATCATGATACCGCGAAGGTCACGATAGTGCACCAAAGACAGTGACACTACCGCGGAGCTGGCGGCATGGTGCTGTTACTGGCGATACCGCGCCAGATCTGTAGGCACGACGACGGAGCCGGCCACGACGGAGCCCGTGAACGGAGGAGCACCTGCACCTGAAAAACATTCAAGTGCATCTGAATTCCAAGAGTGAAAAAGAAGCTATAACAGGACGTACGCTTGACAGACAAAGCCAGGGTAAACTTGAGCTGACTTTTAGTTAAACCTTGAAAATTCCTTCCACTGTCATCAGCAGCCTTTACCGCGGCATCTTGAAACGATTTTTAAACACATGGCTTAGCCCGTCCATGACATACGACGGAAAAGGTTTCGCTAAACCACAGTTTTTTTTCGCGTTTTGTTAGCTGTGATAATACTCGGGTAAACCAAAATACTGCAGCTTGTACCGTCGTGACAAACACAAGGTTCTCGACCATGGTTCGACTTGTCCTCCAGCCAGGACCATTCACACCACATGAGGCTACCTACATTATGTTACTCTAAGACGTCACATAAGACGAAATTCGTGTGTCAGATAACGTGCTTTGCTACACCCATGTAAGAAAAATAAGGCGGAAAATAGAAGTGATAAATAAATCAAACATAGTCCTCCAAACTCATGACTTTTTACAACACGTTGCCAGAGAAGCGGAACAATTACATCAGATGAGCTGACCTGGCCTGACATGACCTCAGCCTGAACTGTCATGCCTCATCCAACTCTAACACTATGGTGTGATCTTAACAGACAAGGAGAGAGATTCGTTTCACCTAGTTACACAGCTGTAAGGCTGATATTATTGGTATACTTGCTCTGGTATTGGTTTGAAAGTTGTGGCTTCAGTTGCTTTGTGGCCACTGAAGATTTCGATGATTTCTAGGGTAATTAATAATGCCTGCAACATCGTCAACAATGTCATATGTGTCACATCAATGCCTGGGCGAAGCTGCTCGGGAATTATCACTGTTTGCATTTTTGCGAGTAGACAATTACATCCTTAGATATCACAGACACAACGTACGGTTGTCACCGTAGCGTTAGGGGCTCCGTATTTCGGAGATAAATTTTGAGCAAACCACCTGGTATGAATGCTTCTTTTCCCAGGGTACGTTTCAGATTATGTAACATTGTTTCAGTAAACTTTCTTGGCTTCAAACGAAAACTAATGAAATGTTTCTTTCACTCATCATGCATTGAACATTGCATTGACCTGAGGTCAGGTATAAAGGTCACACCAAGGTCAAAACCAACCTGTTTTGTTACTCTAGGGCTTTGATCCCTAGCTTGTGGCACCGGAAATAGGTAGTTACTCGGCTGATGTACGGTAATCTGTGGTAGTAGCTGCACGGTAACCGTGGAAAACACTGGGGGTGCCTGCTGTTTGGTATTGCGGGCTATGGATAGAATTATCCGCGGCAATTGGTTCCGTTACACACTGTATGTGTTGGTGATGTTTCGCAACTCATTTTTTGAGGGAATTGATGGCTGATTTGATCTGATTTGATGTTTATTCTCGATTATGGACATGAAGCAGCACATAATATGATAAGTGCATTGGCACATAAGCGGAACGCTTAAACCTGAGCGCCTCTCCTAGCAATAACAAGACATGGTCATCGCCGCCAGGGAACCCACGACCCAGCCTCCTCTCGTCAGATTTGTAAGCCGGCACGGGCCAGCCGCCCGCCGGCGCCCCGGTCTACACATATAGCCGTCTCGGGTCGGCGGCGGACGCCCGGCCCGGCAACGCCGCCCAGTGGCCCGTCTGCTGCTCGCGCCCGCTGGAAGTTCTTAGGTGAATCGTTTGGTCTGGAAAATAAATGTTTGGAAATTTTTGCTATCTGTTGCCCATTGTGATCCTGTAAACCGTTACCTCTGAGATAGATAATGAGTTGCTCGTTGTGAGAGAGCTCAGAAAAGTTTGGAATGATACGATCTGTTTACGTAGAATTAAAATTCGGATTTCATGATAGCGAGGATAGTTCAGTACAACGTGTTTAGGGCCTTCATATGGATAGTCATACAAGCAAGAGGGACTAGGTGTCGGATTTTGAACTTCGAAAAGGTGGGCATTCAGGTCTGACATCCCAATCTCAGCCTAGTATTTAGGATGTTACCATGCCTGGATCCAAAGCTCTGATACACCGCAGGCACGGCCACACCGCAGCGCTGGTAAATTTCCCGTTTGAAGGAACGAGAAGACTGGAGAGATGACACCGCGAGCGGGAGTTGGTTCCATCTTCTCGTATTTGATGGAATGTAGGATTTTTGTTATGTTGGGGTTCTGTTCGGTGGTAATGTGAGTGTTATTGCACTGCATAGTGGGCGTCCTTTTGCAAGTGCTCTTGTGTCAGGTAGAAGTGCAGTGACGTTTGTTGGCAGTGGATGTTCGTTGTGCATGAGGGTGTGGAACAGCATGTTTGAACAGTTTGTGCATGTTTCTTTGTGATTCGAGAGTGTTCCATCACAGATCGTCCTACGGTGCACGAGTGTGTGTTCTATAGAGTGCAACGGTGATTAGTCTTGCTTCTCTGTACTGTAATCTGTCAAGTCTAAGGGAGTCGCTGGTTGTCAAAAGTCCGTCGTATACTACGCCACAATAATCAGCCAAAGAAAGAATGTAAGTCGTGGATATGCCGTTGAGGATATGTCGAGGCAGAAGTCGCGATAGTGGGTAGAGAGGTCCAAGGGCCCCACTGATTTTGGAGATGGTGTCATTAACGTGCTGACGAAAGTGCACATCAGTAGATATCGTCAGGCCAAAGTGTTTGTGGCACGTAATGGAAGGAATTTGTTGGCCATCAAATGCCGGCTGCGGTAGGTTATGTGTGTTTCTGTTGGTGAATGTTTGTTGAGTTGTTTTCATGGCGTTGAACGTGATGAGACAGTCTTTGCCGAACTCTTGTATAACATGCAAGCCGTGTTGGAGTGTCGCTTGTACGGTTACTGGGTCATGTGAGTGAGCTGTGTATGGCGTAGTATCGTCGGCAAAGAACAACACGTCATTATCAGTTTTGTCCGCTAGGTCGTTAAGATATACAAGCGCAAGGAGAGGTCGCAGAACAAACCCCTGCGGGCACCCAGCATGTTTGGCCCTAGGTGTGCTGGAACTGTTGCCTACCTTAACTATCTGCTTACGGTCTGAGAGATTCGATTCTAGCCAATTTAGGAAAGTTCCTGACAAACCACAATAGTTCTTGCACTTGAGTAGGAGACCTTTATGCCATATCTTGTCAAAATATTCACTAATGTACAAGCAATTGGCTGTAAAGTCATTGCCTCGGTCCAAAGCTGCATAAAGATTGCTAATTAAATATACCAGCTAAATTTGTGTGCTATGTTTTGGACGGTAACCACTTTGCTTCTCAGAGAGCAGCCCATTCTCAGTCAGGTGTTGATTGATACTATTAAAGATAATTCTTTCAAGAATTTTCGATACACAAGGAAGTGAACTGATTGGTCTGTAGTTAGTAGGATCCGAGCTTGACCCATTGTTTTTGTGTGATGAACCTTTGCTTTTTTCCAGGTTTAAGGAAAAATACCTCGGCTTAGTGACATGCTGAACAGCTCAGGGAGTTGAGTCTATAAATATGCCAGTCGTTCTTAATATTTTTGCTGGGAGATTGTCAGAACTGCATGATTTGTTTGGATCGAGAGAGTTGAGCGCGCTAAGTACTCCATCCTCGGTAATGGTTATGCTATTTAACGAGGGTGGTGGATGCGCAAGCGCGGTCTCGGGGACAGGTCGGTCGTCAGCTGCGAGCTGTGATTGTCTGGCAAAAAAGTCACCTAGTAGGTTAGCTTTATCAAGTCTTCTGTCGAAGGGGTTGAATGAGGTCCTACGAGCGGTGGCACTGTCTCAGGTCGTGTCCGTCCCATCATTTGTTTAAGAATGCGATGGTATTTGTGTGGTTTCTGATTTGCATGCAAGAGATTGTTCACTTGATGTTGCAAGTGGTTGTTTTTAAGTCGTCTGTTCATGCATGTGGTAACATTTCTTTGTTGTCGCCAGCGGCCCCAGCGGTCATCAGACATATACCTCTGAGCAAGACTATATACCTCAAACAAGACAGGTGGACAGTGACGTCAGGGTTGCACGAGTGACAGTGTGGACAATAAGGCAAATAGTGGGCAGCCTGATGTTTAAGGCTGACTGATTTGATGTCTGCTCCAGGTAGGCGCGCATACAGATCTCCAGCTCCTGGCACGCTAACCTATATTGTTAGCGATTTTATTTAGCTGTTTTCCCTCTCCCCCCAATTGCAAATTTGGTCCCACGCTCCTGCAAACGGGGTTTATTCTGAATTCCACATGCCTTCGCTCTCAAATGAAGGGATGGGCTGTCTCATCAGCTGAATCCAGATGCTACTCCCTGGTGAGACAAGTTCAATGGCCCAGCCCACAAATAATTTGTGTCTTCAATTGGGTGCGTTTTAAACGGAGGAGGGGGGATACCAAAATAGTTTAGTTGGCCAAGCGATGAAAATGCGACGAAGAGTACCGTGATAATATGTCAACACATTGGTTTCTCTCCGAATTTGGCTCAGCCTTTCAGGCTGCAGCCCAAGTTACGGCGGGGGATGAAACCCCTGCAACTGAATAGGGAACCGCACACCTGGTTACAAGTAAAAAGGAACTAAAAAAGCAAACTTTAACTGCGAATGCATTCAGCTGCCTGCCAAACGTCATGCAAAACCCTACGCATGTGCCGCGCTTAAAGGCGTTGTTGATTCACCATCTAATCAGTGGAGCCGAGTGTATGTCACCGAGTTTGTTTACGATATATAAGCTGACTGGTTTGGGGGAATCGTGAGCTTGCATTCGTCATGCACTTGATCAATCTTGACACGCTTTCTTCCTTTTTGCGTTTCAGGACCTCCTAAGTATAGAATTTGGGGGTCCAGCAACACCAGTCTGGGGTTTATCGAGACGGGTGCGGTTCGCGCCGCATACGGGCGATGGTGGCATGGTGGTTGGTGGTTAGGGCGCTCATCTCTGGGCTTTTGGGGAACCATCAAAGCGCCCAGGATCGCAGCGTCCAGTGTTCATATCGTCTAGGAACGCAACATCCAGCGTTCATAACGTCCAGAATGCGTCCAGTTCCGCGCCGATTGGGGGCGTTCATGAGGTCCGGTTGCGCAACGTCCAGAGTTGCAAAGCCTAGAGTCGTAAGCCCCAGCGTTCAAAACGCCCGGCATCCATGGCGACCAGGCTAGTTTGGATTCCTGCGCTAGATAACACTATAGAAGCATCGTTCAGTCCTGCTGCTATTTCACTCTTTTGTCAACAGCTGGCACAGTCAACCTGGCATTTCACTGATGATCACATGATGCGTACAGTCAAGCATGACGGCTATAAACTACCTGAGCGCCTGGCGGCCGTGTCCGTCCTAGGCGCGGCCGTGCCCCGGGGCTCACCGGCGGACTGGGCGCAGACGCGAAGGGCGGCGGCGCGGCCGAAGACGTGGCGGGCGGCGCGGGCTCGGCGGGGACCGCTGCTCCCGCGGGGTAAGCAGGCTCTCCCGCCCCGCCGATGCTGTCGGGGTCCCAAATGCCGGGGTACACTCGGTTGTTGAGGGCCCTTCATATTGATATCGGGTTCTTCATATCTGGTTTTTTCCACTTGCTTGCAGGATCCAGTGTTGTTGCTGGGGCCCCATATAAGGTAACGCTCCGAGGTACTTGATGCTCAGGGGCCCTCTTCATGACCTATGGCTCTTTCCCTTTTGAGGTTATTTGCTGCGATCATTCGCTTGTCAGAGCTCTCTCTGTTAACCTGCCCGGGCACTCTTGATCACACAGGGGCGTTAACACGCGCCCCAGGTGGCCGGCTGGATACCCTTCGCTCGGGCGAGGGGGTCAATTTGACCCCGCTGAGATATCAGGAACAAAAAGAGCTAGACTCACCAAATTCACAGGGTGTTGATTTATACGTGAACTCTCTTAGGTTTACGTTTGAGCTCCCTGGGTTATTATCTCCGGGTCAGATAAGGTCAAACAAGGTCAAACTTCAGATCGGTTTCCAAAGAGCCCCTAGAATCTAGTCAACGGTTCTAAGAAAAGTGTTACACGCTCAGTTAAGGTCAGTGACCTTGTTTAATCTTTAAACACGCGCCCGGGTGGCCAATTTGATAATCTTTGCTCGGGTTGGGGGTCAACTTGTCCCCCTGAGATCTCGGCAGCTAAGAGAGCCAGAGTCACCAAATTCACAGGGTGTACTGACCTATACATGAAATCTCATAGGTCCAGGTTTGAACTTCCTAGGTTATGACCTTTGGGTCAAAAAGGTCAAACAAGGTCAAATTCCATATTGGTCTCCAGGAGGCCCCTAGAAACTAGGCAACTGTTCTAAGCAAAACGTCACTCCCTCCGTTAAGACCAGTGACCTTTAAAGGTCATTATGACCAAAATGATGTAAGACTGTTTTGAGCTTTGCATTTAGAGAAGCGACAAAGATTACGCTAGGCAGGATGTTCCTAAAAACAAAATATTGACCTGGGTCATTTTTGTTCATTGACCTATTATGACCTACAAAAAGTCTATGGAAGGTGTATGATGTGGTTCCTGATGTCAATATATTCGAAATGAACACCAGAAAACAACCCATACAGCAAGCCCGAGAGTATTAAAACAGGCTGGCTTTGACAATGGTCTGATCTTCATGCCTGACCATAGGTCAATGCTATTTGCTTATTCAGTTGTTGTGTTGCCTAAGAAAGTATTTCAGATATATCTGGCTTAGTCTAATCGACATCGAGCTCCGCGTGTGAGTGTTTTTCAAATAACTTAAAAACTATACATGCGTTAATTTTTTCAGTTACACCATCGTGTTTGCCGTGCGATTGCGCGTCTAATGGCCTATAATAAAACATAATTGCACCACTGGAAACATACAGCATTCTTGATGCACGCAAATTTCCATCGTTTTTCCTGAACCCCGCTCCGTTTGAAGGCAGATTGCACGTGCAAACGATACACAATGATGGAACAAACATTCAGCGCCGTTGTTGTCAGCATGCAAGTGAACACAAATCTCGCCGCGGCCACCTTGTTGCGAAAAAAGTCAAAATTCAGAAACGGACGTTTTTTCGTCTCAAATGAGGGCCAATAGCAAATTCCGCGAGAGTACAAAGCGGATGCATGTTCTGTGCCCGTTGACGCCTTTTGCACGAGATGGCCATTTTTCCCAAAAAATCACGTTCGTTGTACGTCACTGAAACCCTATCGGCACTGGACAGCTTATGTCACACCATAGCACGGGAAGGCAATTCTACGTCAAAAAAGATGCAACGCAACACCTGTGCAGAATTTGAAAACGGCCGTTTTTTGGGTAGTAAAGCGTTCCAAACTCATATCTCCCGAACCAATGAAAATAGATGGCTGCTTTCACTTACAAACGATGTAATGCGATGTTACCACTTGTTGGCTACATTTTTCATCACCGGGTGAAACCCAACAATTTTGGGCGTGACCATGTTTTCCAAAAAAATTCCAATTTTCCAAACTCAATTTTTACATTACGGAATGAAAGGGCATGGTCCATTTAGTGTGTAACTGCAGCGGCAAGCCTTTCTGTGCATGTAAACAGTTTCTACAGCAATTGCAAAATCGACATCCAGCGCCGCTTGTGAGTGTTTTTTACAAATAACTTAAAAACTATACATGCGTTAATTTTTTACGTTACACCAGCGTGTTCGCCGTGCAATTGCGCGTCTAATGACCTATAATACATGTTCGCACCACTGGAAACATACAGCGTTCTTGATGCGCGCAAATTTCCATGGTTTTGTTTCTGAGACCCGCTCCGTTTGTAAGCAGATTGCATATGCAGATGATACACAAAGATGGAACAAACATTCAGTGTCGTTGTTGTCAACATGTAATGGAACACAAATCTCGCCGCGCCACTTGCTTGCGAAAAAAAGCGAAAATTCAGAAACGGACGTTTTTACGTCTCAAATGAGGGGCAATAGCAAATTCAGCGCAAGTACAAAGCGGATTCATGTACTGTGCCCGTTGAAGCGGTTTGTACGAGATGGCCATTTTTCAACAAAATTTTACGTTCGTTGTACCTAACTGAAAACCTGTCAGCATTGGACAGTTTATGCCACACCATAGCACGGGAAGGCAATTCTGCGTCAAAACAGGTGTAACGCAACGCCTGTGCAGAATTTGAAAACGGCCGTTTTTTGGGTAGTAAAACGTTTCAAACTCATATCTCTCGAACCAATGAAAGTAGATGGCTGTAAAACGATGTTACCACTTGTTGACTACATTTCTTATTAGCGGGTGAAAACCAAAAATTTTGGGCGTGACCATTTTTCCGGAAAAATGAAAATTTCCCAAACGTTATTTTTTATTATTACGGAATGAAAGGGCATGGTCCATTTAGCGTGTAAATGCAGCGGCAAGTGCTTCTGTGCATGTCAACAGTTTCTACAGCAATTGCAAATCGACATCGAGCGCCGCTTGTGAGTGTTTTTTTCAAATAGCTAAAAACTATACATGTGTTGATTTTTTAAGTTACACCATCGTGTTCGCCGTGCGATTGCACGTCTAATGACTTATAATACGACATGTTTGCACCACTGGAAACATACAGCATTCTTGATGCGCGCAAATTTCCATCGTTTTCTTTCTGAGACCCCCTCCGTTTGAAAGTAGATTGCACGTGCAGGGAATACACAATGATGGAACAAACATTCAGTGCCGTCGTTGTCCGTTGTTTGGTCGTATTGAACGATTCCCTAGAACGTGCCTTCGCTGAAACCATGGCCTGCATTTGACCTGCCATAGCTCAGCGACCTTACAAATTACATCCAAATTGTTGGTGCCGAACAATTTGCTGTTCAATTGTCTACGCTTATGCGAAATATGGCGCGATTACGCCACGCCGTTCGGAAACCATTCTGGGAAAACCTTCGGGGGGGGGGGGGGAGGTCCATTTGGCCGCCCATCCCGAGAGTGTGTTAATTCATGTGCACCGATCTTCGGTTATTTCCCTTTGTTCAGGTGATCCTGTACTCCGGCCGGACCCCATCTGTTAGCCAGCAGGGGTACTCCCGATCGTTCAGGGGTCCCACCACATTGGTAGGTTCTTCGGTTGTTATGAGGACCCTTTACTCGTCATTGGAGCCTTTTCGTGGCCTGCCACGACAGCTTCGATTGCACAGGTGCCGTCGTTATTTGTCTCGGGTTTTTCCATATTATAGGAGGGCCTATGCCGTTGACGGGGGCCTAAATCTGAATCATTTTGATTGGGGCTTTATTTCTTACCGTTTGGTGACTGAATTTATCCGTTGTTTATGGAGTGTGTGACGGTTATTATACTTATACTTTACGTGTTAATACATTTTGAAGGACAGGATATTATGTATTCCCTTGCAACAGACAAAGCAAAAACTCTGTACTAGCATGCGCCCTGGTGGCCGGTTGGATACCATTCGCTCGGGTTGGGGGGGGGGGGGCAATTTGACCCCTGAGATCTGGAAAACTAAGAGGGCTGGAGACACCAAATTCACTAAGTGTGTTGACCTGTACGTGAATTCTCATAGGCTAAACTTTGGAATTCCTAGGTCATGACCTTCGGGTCAAATAATGTCAAACAAGGATAAATTCCAAATTGGCCTTCAAGGAGCCCATAAAACCTAAGAAACTGTTTTAAGAAAAATGTCACACGCTCAGTAAAGGTCATTGATCCTGCTTGATATTTAAGCACGCGCCCGGGTTGCCGGCTGGATGCCCTTCGCTCGGGTGGAGGGGGTCAATTTTACCCCCCCCCCCCTCCCCGGAGATGTTGGGAACTAAGAAAGCTAGAGAGACAAAGTTTACAGGGTGTGTTGAACTGTACGCGAGCTCACTTAGGTCAAAGTTTTGAGTTCCTAGGTCATTACCTGTGCTTGAGATAAGGCCAAACAAGGTCAAATTTCAGATTGGTCTCCAAAAGACCCCTGCAACCTAAGCAACAGTTCTAAGCAAAATGTCACACGTTCAATTAAGGTCAAAGACCTTGTTTGACCTTTTAAAGGTCATGATGACCAAAACGATTTAAAACCGTTCTGAGTTGTGCTTTTGGATAAGCGACAAATATTACGCCAGGCAGTGTGTCCCTAAAAACAAAATGTTAACCTAGGTCATTTTAGGTCAGTGACATGTTCCGACCTATGAGAAGTCTATGGAAGGTATCTAATGCGGTTCCTGCTATCAATATATTTGAAATGAGCACCAGAAGCAAGTCCATACAGTAAGCCTGAGAGTAATAAAACAGGCTGGTGTCGACCTTGGTCTGACCTTTATACCTGACCCCAGGTCAATGTTGTTCGTTTTTTCAACCCTTGTGTTGCCTAAGAAAGTATCTGAGAGATGTATGGCCTCGTCTAGCACTTCGTAGTTTGATCGGATTAATTTATTCCCTAGAACGTGCCTTCGCTGAAACCATGGCCTGACTTTGACCTGCCATAGGTCGGCGACCGTGCAAGTTACATCCAAATTTTTGATGTCAGACGATCTGCTATTCATATTTCTCCAGCTTTGCAAAATTTGGCGCGGCTACGCCGCGCCGTTTGGAAACCATTCCGCGAAAACCTCCGGGGGGGGATCAATTTGACCCCCACCCGAGCGCGTGTTAGTTCTCAGCCATCAGCTGATCTCATCAGCCACCCAGCGAACCGTATATAGGCTAGGAATCAAGCTTGCGTTCAATTTTGATGGTATTTAGCAGCCAATTTAAGTGTATTATACCATGTTTTCTTCGAAATACCTAGCTTTGAAATAACAGGATCCACCATGATCCGACGAAAATAAACGAGCTCCATGTATTTGCATGTGATGTGCGACTGGTTTTCTTGGGCTGTGCGCAGTAAGCTAGGCTCCCGTATACAAACTGCACACATGGGAACATTACAACTCAATGGCCGGAATACGAGGATTTTTGGTGGATAGAACCCTGAACTCTAGGTGGCTCACAAAGCAAGAGACCTTCTCCAACTTTCCAGCATTTTCGCGGTGTACAGGAAATTTAGTTACCGTGAAGTTTACTGCCTCCGATCACTCCGATATGATGTCGTTTTAGTTCTGGGCGTTGCTTTTGCCCGAATCGCACGGAGCGTTTAACAATTATGCATACACACATACAAACACACACACATAAACATTTATATATATATATATATATATATATATATATATATATATATATATGACGACAGACACACGAAGCTCGCAGAACTTGCACGTTATTTGACTGGTGGCTGACTCTTCTATAACTCTGGCTCTTCATTTCATTTCGGCACCTTAAACATTTTAAATCAAAGCGTAAAATACGAGCATGCAAACCAACAAAAACCTTTTCACTGGACAGCACCGTCGCTGCTTTGACTTGGCAACAACAAGCAATTCTTTAGTCGTGCAGAAGACATCTTTAGCACCACACGCTGTGAATAGCACAATCAATACAGCAAATTACAACACTGCATTCCAATCACACGCCATTCACCGCGCCATTCACCAGTGTCTAAGTTTCTTGTCTAAGAGATTTATTTGTGGTGCTACTCCAAAGAGATAGTTTAGTAGTTTGATTCATTTCTTGGCTTAGAAGTCGTTTGTGGTCATGGCTGAGTGATGCATCCAGAATATTGAGTTGTATTGTTTTGTGTGTAGATGATATAATTGCAGTGTTATGTGTAAGCGCTCGGCGCACGAGGAGAGTATTGCGGTCGGGCTGTACGTGATTCCTTGGTGCCCCCTTCGTGATGTGCTCTGTGAGACGTCGGAACAAAAATGTTGTAGTTGTACCATTGTAGCATACGGAACCTTGCAGCAACACCTGGAAGCGGTCAACAGACGGGTGGAAATGACCGCATATCGAAATCGGTACTTTCCATCGCTTTATGAAGTCAATGGATATGCGTGGAAAACGTATCCCCTTGCCGGATGTTTTACTAGTGCAATTTTTTATATTAGTATTCGGGACGGACTACGGAAAGGCGGAATGGGAAGGCGCAATCGCGTAATCTCTCTTGCTCGTAATGTTGCAACTGCTAAATCCGTCCAGAAAATCGAATGGTTAGCGAGCTAAAAAGTCCAATGATTGGCATCGCGCCGCTAATTCGCCTTATCGGTCCATAATTGAAATAGTGCATAGGATCCCTCGTCCGGTTCTGGTATCCCTGGCTGGCACGGGCCTCTCTACCGTTTTATTGTATATGACAACCCCCTTCTGTCATTTCTCATGAATTCTTCCATTGTCAGGAGTGTCCAGGCCAGCACAATAGGCCCTTTGACATACGGGCCCGTCATCGTCCTTGTTCCATAAATGTGCTCATGGCCGACCTGGGTCTCATTGCCGACACATGGTCTCCTGCTTAGGACCGGGTCACTGACCAGCAATGTGGGTCCTTCATTGTTTCAGGTGTGCCGACAAATATAGGATGCCTTCTAACTGACATTTAAATATATTGGCCTTGTCTCTGCTCTGGAAATAACCCTTAGGCCCCAGAATAGCACGGAATGGACTGTTCGGTATGGCCGTTCTCAATCAGTTGCTTCAAGCAGAGACACAGTCGACGGGCCTCCGATCAATGCTAGAGCTAATCTTGCATTTTATGGTCCGGCATTCGGGCTGCGATCTCTCTGGCCTGCTCTTTGGACCCTTTAATCGGGCTCTTGATCTTCGGCCACAAGGGACCAAAAAAGCACCTTCGGAGCCCATGGGACCCTTGGAGGCTAAGAGGGATGTGATGGAAGTCGTGCTTAATTCGGCTCACCCTGAAAGTAGAGCTTCAGGGGCCATTCTAATTGTCCCTGGAATCCTGCATCGCTTTGAAATGAATGTTTGTGCTCATTGTGCTTTTCCGATTTAAAGTGAGAGCTCATAAAAATAAATGTTATGATGCACGCTATCAAGGTTCTTGCTGTCTTTTCACCGACGGAGCCGAACCAGGATCTCAACAGTGTAAGGCAGGGTAAGTGTGGTGCCCTGTATTTCGGTGATCCTTGAAAGGGAAGTTTTGAACCACATTTAATTGTTCTTTCAATCGCCCAGTTGCATTGGGTGTCTGAAGGAAAAAATGCAGTGGTGGTCCAAAAGAAAGGTGTCGCTTGGCCGAATGGGCCGATGCAGGATTTCGTCAACACGAGCTCGGGTGAGGGGTCAAATTGACCCCCCCCCCCAAGGTTTTCCTCCCTGTCCCACTCGCTCCTTTCCCAGTTCCCGCATCCGGCCCACTCACCACTCCTAATCCTCGTTTTATCGGGGTCGCCGTGCCCCCTCGCCCGAGTCCCCGGGTTAATTGGATCCTGGTGGCTGAAGGGCGCGTCATGCGAGTCAGTCACGACGCGTCCCAACACCCCACTTTGGCCAGGATATCCGGGGGCGCGGGGGGCCCGTGGGGCCCCACACGGGTTGCTAGCGTTTTGGTTGGGTGTTCCGTCCGCTTGGGGCGCCTGACCGCGCGCACCGGCTTAAGGGGTCAAGGGGCGGCGGCGCTGGACCACGGTCAGGAAGGGGAGAGGGCTCCCCGGTTACACCTGGCCGTGTGGGAAGCGTCGTTCGCCCCGTATAGCACCGGGGTAGCCCTGGCGGCGACCGCCATCCGAGGGAGTGTTGGACCGTCCCCCAGTTGGCTTCCGAGGTGGATGGGGAGCCCCGGTGCCGAATGCTTACTAGAAATCGCATGGCTTATCAAAACTCAACAAACACCCGGCCCCCGAAAGGAGGTCGGACAGCGCTGAGGCCGGGTGCGAGGGGGATTCTGCCATCCCTTGCCCTCGGCCTCTGATCTTCTCCAGCGGAGATGTAAAGATTTCCACCCCGTCACCGTTCCAACGACGCAATGGCTGTGACAAGTTTTGAGGCATCACGAGATGTGACAAGCTGAGGGATTGCAACATCGAGGTAGAGTCCGCCAGTAGTTGGAGGCCAGGCATGCATTGTATGCGAAGTTCATTTATAGTATTCGTGATGAGAACGGGAAACATGACAGCACCGTAGCTTTGAAAGCAACACCACACACCACAAATAACTCATTTGGAGCGTTGTCGCAAATTGTTTTGACCTTCGTGATGAACATCCAAAAACTTACATTTCCGGGAGGCCAGGGACCTATATGACGCGAGTCATCCTAAGCTCTCGTATGCATCGAAAGTAAAAACTCCTTTGCCACACAACAACGTCATCGAGCAGATGACGGTCATTCAGTTCGTGGGACTCTTGAGATCGTTTGGTCTCACTGCTGTACCTTCAGCACGTACACCGGACTCCCAGCCGGCAGTCCAAACTCCTTCCTTGCCGGCCGACCAGCCTGTAGTTGACGTTGGCGTCCGGACTAAGCCCCCTGCTCCACCTCCGGCGCCTGGCCGGTCGGCACCCACCATGCTGCCGACTCCCCCGGCGCCGCTGTCTCCTACCGGAGAGGAGGGTTGGACGGCGGCCGGTGCGACCGTGGCCCGCGGGCTCCACCGGCTTCCGCGTCGGTTTCTTCGCTACCCTCGTCCGCCTCCGCTTCGTGTGCTCCGCTGCTTTCGTCACCTCCGGCACCAATAGCGAACGCATGTGGGCTGGCGATAGAAACGTTGGAGCGACACGAGGCGGACAGGCGCGCCCGCGATGCCAAGCGGGCGCGCTTGGCCGAATAAGAACGGGCAAAGGCGGCGAACCGTATGTCCGGGACGGGTGAGGAGTCAGTCACCCGCAGCAGTACTCTATCGCCCAGAAGACCAGCTGAGCCCCATGCTGGTCCACGGAAGTCTGACAGGGCCCCACTATGGTTCCTTCCTCTCCGCCACCTAGGATTGGGCACGCTGGCACAAAGCCTCCCCCCCCCCCTCCAACAGGCGCAGCCCAGTTTTTTTAATCGCTTCGCTTCTTAAAGTGAGATTTTGACCCCCTTTTTTAGTATGTCCCCTTGCAGGCGTCTCGACTGTGATATCCTGCGTGTTGCGCTGGTGAGCTAAATGTGTAGTGGCTACTCTCACTTCTTAGCTCTATGACAGGTATCTTATAATGGAACTGCAGGGGCGTGAGAACCAGTCTACACGATCTCAGAGGCATTCTGAATCAGTGCTGTCCGGCCATCGCCTGCCTGCAGGAGACCAAACTGGCACCTGGCTCTCAGTTTAGTATCCCGAGCTACACCGTAATGCGTTGGGATATGCCAGCTGATTTAATTGCACACGGCTGCGTTCTTTTGGCTGTGCACCACAGTGCCTCCGTCCAATGTGTCGTCTTACACTCTGACCTGCAAGCTGTTGCAGCTAAGGTACTTTTCGGGCGTCTTGCGATAACCGTCTGCTCACTTTACTTACCTCCTGGTACTTCGTTTCCGACGGTAGAAATGAGATTTCTGGTGACCGAGCTTCCCCCGCCTCTTCTATTGCTGGGTGACTTCAATGCTCACTACACATCTTGGGGTTGCGCCCAAACCAACACTCGCGGCAAGCACTGCGAAACTTTTTGTATGATGAATCTCTCCGTCTTTTAAAATCCGGGACCCGAGCTCACGTGACGCTGCCGTCAGGTCAGACATTGGCGCTGGGCTTGAGTTTCGCAAGCCCCCATCTGGCGGTACACCTGACATGGTCGGTTGAAAAAGACTCCTTTGGCAGTGATCACTACCCCATCTGGTTGTGTTACCAGAACGGAGCAGCTCTCGGTTCCAGGCCACAACGGTGGAATCTTAGATAGACTGAGTGGGATGAATTTCAGGCACAGGTGGAAACCAGGTTGGCTCCTGTCTAGGTGGATGTGCCTGCATCTGCAGAGAAACTTACCTCTACAATCTTACGATCGACAGAAGCAAACCTTACCACGTACGTACGCTGCCCACGTCGTCCCCCTGTTCCGTGGTGGACGGACAAGTGCCATGACGCTATACGTGCGCGTAAAAAAGCCCTGCGGAACCCAAACACCGGTTCGGTGGTTTGGGCGTGGGTGAAGCGTATAGCAGACCTACACTCCTCAGTGCTGCACCCTGTGCTCCGTATGCATGGCCAGGACATACTGCACCCATCTAAGGTACCGAATTAAATGGCTCGTGCGTTCGCGGAGCGTTGTGGGCGAACATCTGCCGCTCCCGATTTCATACGCCATCGTGCTCGCTGCGGACCAGCTCAGATAAACTTTCATACAGCCAAAGGGTTTTCATATAACAAACCTTCCACAATGCTTGAACTGATGTCTGCCATTAACTCTCTGCGCAGCGTGGCGAAAGGCCCGGATTTCATTCATAATGATATGCTCCGGCGACTTCCACCTACAGCAACACCAACCAACCATCACCAACACCAACCATCCACCAACATGTTGGTGGCATTCAACCAGTTGTGGGAGACAGGAGAGTTCCCGACGTTTTGGTGGGAGTCGCTAATAGTTCCGCTGCTGAAGCTTGGTAAGAATGGGAAGGATTCGTCGGTCTAGCGCCCAATTGCGCTGACCTTCTCTATATGCAAACTTCTGGAGCGGATGACTCAGACACGATTGTCTTGGCTTTTAGAAAGCAACAATATCTCTCGAACGCCCAGAGTAGTTTCAGGAAAAACCGTAGCACCATTGCTCATCTTTTAGACTTGGACTCAACTGTGCACATTTTTTATGGAAAGGCGACCCGTAAGAGCTGCGTTCTTCGACATCGAAAGGGCTTACGACACCACTTGCCGATGTGACATCTTACGGAAGCTGTTCTAGCATGGCATTGGCGGAGCTATGCGTAACTTTCTTGTGAATTTTCTTGCTGACTTCTTTCTTGCGTTTCTTCCGCGTCCGTATTGGTTCCATGTGCTCGAAAAGATACACCCAACAGAACGGCAACCCCAGGGTAGTGTTTTAAGTGTTGCGTCGTTTGCTTTTACGATAAGTGACGTCGGGGACTGTCTTCCCCAGGCGATTGGTCGCTGCTTTTTGTTGATGATCTCGCCATCTGGTGCAGCTCTGCCACGGCAGCGTCCATGTCGCGCCAGTTGCAGTTGGCTGTGGCTTGCTTAGAAAGTTGGAGCATGCTCAACGGGTTAAGGTTTTCGACCTCGGAGACAGTCTCCGTCCACTTTTGTCGACGCCTACGTCAGTGTCCTGACATGGTGCTTAAGCTTTATGGACAGCCGATCTCCTGCAATACGGCGGCACGGTTTTTGGGGTTACATTCTGATAAGGGTTTGACCTACAATGAGCGTCTTATCATTCTGCGTGACAAGTGTTTTAGGACCCTGAACATACTGAAACGCGTGGCACGAACATCCTACGGAGCAGATCGGAAAACACTTTTATTGTTATACCATTCACTGATCAGCTCCAAGCTGGACTATGCGGGTTTTGTATATGATGGCGCCTCTGAGTCCGTAAAACGTACGTTGAATGCGGTCCATCATGCTGCGTTGAGGATCATTAGTGGTGCATTTCATGCGTCTCCGACAGCCAGCTTGCTTATGGAAGCCAACGAACCTTCGCTGGCTACCCGAAGGAGGTTGTTGGGGATGCGGTACGCTTGCAAGCTCGCGCAGTTCTCGAACCACCCAACACGTGACGCTGTGTCATCACGCCACACATCGAATGTTTTTTTCGGAACGGACAAGCAGCACGTGTGGCGCCGTTGTGTGTGCGTGTTCGTAATGTTCTTCATGAGAGTGGTTCAAGTTTGCCGGGGTGGCACGCCCATGTAGCCTGCCGATCGCTCCGTGGGTGATAGTATCGCCAACTTTCGACGCCTCATTGTCGGAGGTTCGGAAGCAAAATATGATTCCGTGTGTTGCCAGATCAACAGCTCTGAAACATATCGAAACATTTCGGGGATTCACAATTACGTATACAGACGGCTCCAAAACGGATACAGGCGTTGGTGCCGCCTTTGTGTGTGGTCCCGATGCGCGATCATCTACACTGCCAGCCCATGCGTACGTGTATACTGCAGAGCTTGTGGCCATCATGAAGGTGCTTTGCTTTATAGAGGTGGTCGAAGACAGTCTGCACGTGATTTTGTCGGATTCCCTAAGTGCCCTTTCGGCATTAAGGTGTTTAAGTCCGGCAAATCCCCTTATACAGTATATTTTACTGCGTCTCGACACGCTGTACCGGGCTGGCAAGACCATAGTACTTTGCTGGACTCCGAGCCACGTTGGCATTGCGGAAAATGATCTGGCTGACGCTGCTGAAAAGCGTGCTACTCGTCGTCCCTGTCGCAGAGCGTTTCCAATACCCGCTACAAACCTACACTCAGCCATCTTGGCCTTTTTGCGCTGGGAATGGCAGAGCACATGGGATGCGATGGGCACCAGTAAACCAAAAGGCATTAAGCCGATTGTTCAGGAATGGCAGTCATCCTATCGAAAGCCATCTCTGCCTTTTTGCGCGGGGGAATGACAGAGCACGTGGGATGCGATGGGCACCAGTAAACCAAGAAGCATTAAACCGATGGTTCAGGAATGGTAGTCATCCTATAGAAAGTCTAATCGGGGGAAAGTTATCCTGTGTCACTTGCAGATTGCCCATGCTCATGCTACACATCGATGCTTACTATATCGCGACGGACTACCACGGTGTCGCCACCGCAACGCCACTCTCACAGTGGAACATTTGCCAGTATGCTGTCCCATACTACGCTTCGAGCGTCGAGGTACTTTGGCCCTGCGGCGCCGTCCCTGACGCTCTTCGATTTACTATGTAACGGCTCACCATACATCAAACATACCCTCAGGTTCGTACCGCATGTTAAGTTCTGCACTTTTATACACCTGCCTGAATAGTTCATACCGCGTGTAGGAAGTTTTTAGATTGCCGAAAATTTCGCATCAATATGTTATTACGGGTTCACGCATTCGGACATCATTGGTGACGCGTTCCTCACACAACTCAGTCGTTCTATTTCTGACCAATATATATATATATATATATATATATATATATAGGTAGTCATTTGGCTGTTATGGGCGCAAAATGACCACAGCAGTCGGCGCGCCCTAAAACTCTAATCAACAACAAGGAAAAAGTAAAAAAAAAACGCTTATTTGTTATAAATTGGTCACAGTGAACTAGCGGTGCCCAAAAACAATTTCAACGCCGCTTTGTCTTAGCTTAAGCCACTTGGGGGCCACAATGCAAGCCATAATGCAACACGCTTAAGCGTGTTGCATTTGAGGCCGCGTTGGCAAAAGGTGAGCAGCTGCTTATTGGTCTGTTACCAGTACACTCGGGGGGGGGGGAGTGCGGGGGGGGGGGGGGCAGTGATGTAGTCGGCCCATGATACACAGACGGCACGTTCGCCCACACCCGCAACTAGTTTTACGACTCCGATCTTCTCTAGCAGCCCGGGTCTGACATAATTTCTACAACAACAAAAACGAAAAAGCTTGCCTCGCATGCTTTATCTACCTGAGCATGCTGCCTCTGCCGTCAAAATGCCGACGTCAATGCTTGTTAAAACGAGGACGTTCCTTGCCCTAAAAATGGCTCCGCCCGATCTTAAAAAACAAAAAACAAATGACAAGGTGCCGGAGTAAAGTAACCTCATCGGCCTGTGCCGGGTTGACGACCTGTCACCGGGACATGCTGAACGGCCAGAGACTCACAGGATCTTTTGCAATGTGGTTTGGCCTGGCTTGATGGCTAAGCGGAATGCCCGGTGTAAACTGAAACGCATGCCTCCATGAGGTGAGTGATGTTTAATTCTTGCTCACTGCTTTGAAGGCAACGAACAATTTGCGCGCACCGTGAGGTGAATTGCAAGATAAAATGTCGCGGGGTGAAGTATCGTCGGCCATGATTGTACAACAAGAGATCGGCAAAATAATGGCGCGCACTTTGCGCTAGTAGCAACATCGGTGATGGTCATTTGCGGACCCGATCTCGGATGTTGACGGCTGCAATGTAACCAAACGAATCTCTCCTGGGACGCATGAAAATAAATTTTACCCATATTGTAAGCATGACATCGCATAATTATCAACTAAAACATCATTTTGGGAGCGCATTTCAATTCTTACTGCAACGACACTAAGATTATGTCAAAGCGCACTGGATGACATTAGTGAATTCCTCACACTAGCGGGGTCACACTATTCCTCACCAAGCAATGCCACTAGCCATTGCTTGGGAGATTTGAAAAGCAGGTGGTAAAAGACATCCTTTTTGCAGTGAAAAACCATGCATAAGTTAAATAAAAATGTCCGGGGAGTGGCTCGTGCGACAAATGTGAATAGTCTGGACGCACTAGACATCGGTACCCATCCGTTCAGCGGAATGACCAGGTAGGTGGGAGCCGACCAAAGGTCTTGGGACTACGCTTGTTACACAGACATGCGGCAGCCAACCGTTCTCTTCATTCCATCATGAGATCTGGAGAGCCGGTCAGCTGAAAAGCCTAAGGCGCCGTTCCAGGGCTACAGAAACCGGGCAGGTGTGACATTGATATTTTGCCATGGATTGCGACTGATTTTCATCGATTAGTGTTTAAGACTCCGTCTATGAGGATGGATCAAAAAATTGCTGGAGCAGAATGGGTTTTGGAGAGTGTAGCACATTCTCTTCACCGCGAGGTAAAAGCATGCATTTTCCTGCGGTCCCACATTTATCCGCCTGCAGTTCAAGCTGCTGCTGAACTGTGATAAACTGTGCAAATGGGAATGACATTGGTAATGACAATGGCAGGTGACACAATGACAATGGTAGGATGTACTGTTGGAATTGTATGGTGCAATATCAATGGTTCAATGGCGATGGTAAATGGTGCAATGGCACAGCTGGCTCGCACTGCCATTGCACTTTTTACCACCGTATTTACTACTGTACGCGGCTGTGATCGTGCATCCAAATTCAAAACGTAGAGCGGTTGTAAATTTCCAACTAAGAAGGCCAAAATTGCAAAGAAATTCGCCAGCAAATGATCAATGTACAGATTATGAATGGCCAACGTTAACCCACGGTAGCTTACTGGCAGGTCCATCTTGTACGTTTACGGCGCTCATTTGCAGAAGATCCGCGGTCAAGAAGACCCTCTGCGGCCACAACGCCCAACAGGGGACGTAGAAAAAGGGAGCAGTAAAGGACACGTCCCTTCCCCCTTGCCCAACATTTTATACTAGAAAATGGGCGATTTTTAGAAATCAAATTGATTGTTTTGGTTAGGAATAGGATATATATATATATATATATACATAAATGTATATTATTCGCAGTATTTAGGAGAAAATTTGACAATTCCCTCCCCGGAAAACTTTGGCCGCGTGCCTGACGCCCAGGCTAATGGTAGCTGTAAAAGCGTCGACCTTACAAGACAGACAGAGCAAACTCATGGACGTCTTGACCGTAAGCTTCGTCTATCGTTTGGTTCCATTTGGACTATCATCCATGATTCTCCACATGAACAATTGTTTGGCATTGAGGTGTCGCAAAACGTGAGCTGTCAAGCTCAGCCTCAGAGTTTTTATTAGAGTATGGCGTGATGAGTTTCTCGCTACTTGCGGGTAATGAGCTTCTCTCTACCCTGTGTAATTCTTTTTACGTCTGTTAACAAAGGATGAGACATGACTTCGCTACTGGGAGCGCGAATCAAATCGCGACAACACGTAGGGAACACAGCTGCTATTCCACTCCGAAGGCGTTTGGCATCCAAGCCTCTGCAGGCGAACTGATGGTGACCATCTTTTGGGCTGTGCAGTGTGCCATCATAATCTTCTAGGTGCCAGCAAAAGAGCAGTCACAGAGCATCGCTACCCCAGCCTGATCGTGCAGCTGAAGGAAGCCAGCAAAAAGAAGAGACAAGCAGAGCCCACAACTGAATCATGCATCATCGATGTGCTGAGTGCGTGGAAGATGTGATGTGAAGTGATGCACGTGCAATGTGTCCGAGTTACCCGTGGGTGCTAGACAGCTTGCACATGTCACCTGCGACCCACCTCACATTGTTGATACAGGATTCAGCGCGACGTCACGTGCGGCGGCACAACCGGCCCATGTCCCTTCGCAGAGCAAAAACAGCTAAAGTTGGGGTCTATTTTATTCCAATGAGAAGAGCAATCGCAGGGTTGGGTCCTTTTCTTGTCATAATTCCTACTGCCTGTTCACAAGGCCCGAGTAGTGTGGGTGGTCATCAACAACCATCTAATTTGAGGAGTTGCATTACCCAGCTTTCAGTCCTAACCTGGCAGTAACTCCTGTTTTCACTTTTGAAGTCACGTCTACGGGAAAGCGTGTACACTGATGAAGAGTTCATGTGCGAAGCTGCAGAAAAGTGAAAAGAGAGCTAGCCAAGGGAGTTCTTCTCCACAGACATGGAAAGTATCAAGGAAAAATAGGAGAAATTAGTTGCGCTCAAGGAAGAGCGCTTTAAAATGGTGTATTCTCCTCCGGTCTATAAGATATAAGATACAAGTTTCTGTGTATCTCGTTTTTCAAACTTTATTATATGCCAGGGTACCCAGGCACACTGCATCCGTTCGGAAGTATCATGCAGATACTGCCACGTCCACCACACGACGGAGTGGGACAACCCACACCTCCGCTGGTGTCTGGCCGCTGCGTGGTGGTGGTAGTGGTAGTGGTAGTAGTGGTGGTTGGCGCTGTCCAGCACACACCGCCCCGGCACCGGCCCGACAGACACATCCGGTCCGCCAAACAGCCGAACCAGTTTGGAATGCGCGGCAGACACGCGCCACCCAAGCAGAACTGGATGCTTGCGCAGGGGCACAGCGGCGGGGCCAGCGTCAGGCGGAACTGGGCCCGGCTGGCATCGCCACACGTCGTCAGTGACAAGAGCAGCGCCTGGGGGTAGGTCAGGTCAGGTTAGCAAAACTCGGCTGGTGTGACCACACCCCGCTCGTGACGAGGGCAGCGGCTCATCACAAGTCAAGCCAGGTCAGGTCACGCTAAGCGAAGCTCGCAAACGTTGGGCGCAAACGGAGCCATTAAGCGTTTACTCATCAATGGCTTGGAGAGGGCTGATAGCACGCTGCGTCGCACAGGAACTACGAACAAGCCATTTGCGTAGGCTAAAACAGAGTTGCTCAGATTTAGCACACATGAGAGTTTATCGAACATGACTGCGTTATGATGAAGGGACGTTGATTACTGGTGCTTGGACGACCATACGACGTGCTTGTTTTATAGCAAGGTTTGCGTAAAATGGTGCCGTGAATGCGTAACAACAAAATAACTATAACGAAGTCATCGCGGCAACCAGTGCAATGCGATGTAAATATTGGGCCTAAAATAAACCAAGGCGACAGTGTCCCGTGACAAATCAAGTTAGGAGAGAGCTAGTGACGTCGGTGGTCACTAGTTTTGATGCACGCCTATCAAAGTACCGGTCTGGGTACACCACCGGAAATCCGCAGAACATTCCTTCGGTGGGGATCTTCTGAATACGGATTCCATCCCGGTGTAGTCGGCAAGACGACAAACTAAATATTCCATTCAAAAATGGCAAATTGTTTTGTTCCGTCATCTGGTGTGTTATCGATCTGTTATAGTTCCGTTATCCATCTGTTGTAGTTCTGTTGTGTATCTGTCTCGGTTTTGCTTCTACCTGTTGTAGTCCTGTTATCTATCTGTTGCTGTCAAAGTTCTGTTAGAAGCAAAACATCAGTTATGCTATAAATGGTCATGGTACGTCACAATATTTATTTCAGACTCGTAACCATGAACATAGCTTCGAAACGTCGCGTATTGGCCACGGAACTGATGGTTGGTTGATAACACCGTTTGACCAGTCTCTCTTGGTACATTGAAGGGAAATAACTGTCAACGTAAGAACTTAGAACTCATGATAAAGAACTCTACACAGTTCTGATCAAGTGTAGGAACGTTAAATGCTTCGTGTGTTTCGTTTGGGGCTTGGCAAAGTATGTGCTTAGAATGCGCACTAATTGCCCTGCTAGAAGTAAGTGTCAACCAGGGATGTTATCAAGATTTGACGCCATGGAAAGCCAGTGTTTAGAGGGCGAATAGGTGATAAGGGTTGAGGACAGGCCGTTCATGTTAGTGGCTAAATAGTCACTTGGAGGTATAGTCCCTGGCGGCAGGGTGAGCACGGTAACCGCGTCCCTGGCACAGCAGTGGACGCGGTTGACCGGTGATGACGGTGTTCCTCTATATCGTGGACACGGAGTCTGTATTTATTTTCGGTCCGCATCGTGTTAACACGCGCATGGGTGGGGGGCAATCTGACCACCGAAGCTTTTTACAAATTAAGTGGCGAACTGCACGGCACAACTATCGGCAATTAAATAGCGGGCCTTTTGGCATAAAACATAACATGTACTTTGTAAGGTGGCTAAACTATGGCACGTCAAAGTCAGGTTATAGCTTTCAAAAAGGGCGACTTTAAGAGGATCTTCAAATGTGATGCGACAACAGGGTGCTAGATGAGGCTACGCAACTTTGAAATAGTTGCTTAGGCAATAACACAACTTCAGTTAGGGTTACAGCAAATTTCATTGGCCTGGGTTAGGTATGAGGGTCATTCCGAGGCCTACACCAGCCTGCTTTTTTGTTCGCGAGCATAACGCATAAGGTATTTTCTGGTGTTCATTTCGAGTTTACTGATAAGAGACACCGCAACAGACATGCTTCATGGATTTCTTCAAAAGGCCACAGTAAACCACTAACCTAAAATGACCCAGGTCAACATTTAGTTTTAAGCAATATACCACCTAGTATCTTTCTGGACGTTTATTCAAATGCAAAAATCGACACAGTTTCGTAGAATTTTGCTCACCACGACCTTTTGCAGGTCATTAAAGGCCCCTGACATAAATGAGTGCCAGTGACCTTTTGCTCAAAACAGGGATCTACGTTTACGGCGGTTGCATGAGAAAGTTTGGGGTCAATTTAAACATCAATCCGGAATTTGACACTGATCTTATTTGACCCGAAGGACATGATCTAGGACCCTCGAAATTCGACAGTGATTTCACATACAGGCCAACCGCCCTGTGAATTCCATGTTTCTAGCACTGTTAATTTTAAATATCGGGGGGTCAAGTTTCCCTCGCCCCACTCGAGTGAGGGGTACTCAACCGTCCACTCGGGGTGTGTCGACGCAGATACAACAGGCCATATAGCTTACTGTCAACTCACATTTCCATCTTAATCATCGAATCGAACTCTTTTAAAAATGTGCTTGATTTCGATCCTTGGGCTTACTCAGCAGCGGTAACTTACGCAGCGACGGCGAGAGCACTTAGATTAGTAATTTCAGCTCATGGGCCTCGTCGACGTGTGCTGCAAGCAGTCAAACCCTCACCAGGACGAGCGCTGCTGGGACGGCCATGACGTCAGACCGCTGCCGCTGCTGGCGCTGGCGCTGACCGGAGCACTGCACCCCCGTCTCTTCTCAGGCCTCCGCAGACGACGCGGGGCCAGCGGCTGGTGTCGGCGCGACAGGTGGCGTCACGGCGCTCTCTGGGCCGGCGCGCGGGTGGCTGTCCTCTCCGGAGAGGCGTGCACTGCCGCGCCCCGGGGTCCGACCGGCCGTAGTCGGGCGTCGCCCCGGTGCAAACAGGATACCGTTGGGATGCCCCGAGCGGGCGGGTGAAGTAGTTCACGAATGGCGGGGGAGGTCGGCTGAGGGGAGGGGTGCCGGCGGTGAAAGCTGGTTCTCCATGACAGAAACAACATAATTGCCAGACCGCGAATGCTGGCGATCACTGGAATGTGGGCTGCGTCAGTGGTTGCGGAGTGGCACTTTTATTACATTTCATTGGAGTTAATGTATTTTCCTGCATAATCATTGCAGCTCATTACAACTGTTACGTCATGACGCCTGTGCACGACAGTGGACCGCTGAACACGTGAGCCCGTGCGGTGGAGGGGGTATTCCAGACGCGTGAAACTGGGTCCACTCTGGCGGGGAGTGTCCTCCGACGGAGCGACCGCCGCCGTCACACACTGTCTGACCATTACGGCCACTGCAGCCTCTCTCCTGGCTTGAAACTAAATGCCGCGTAGCCTGTTGAAGGCGCACCAGGCAGCGCCCTTCTCATTGCTGGTGGCGCAACAGGCAGCGCCCTTTTCACCGTTAATGGCGCACCATACGGTACCCTTCCCACTCTTGAATGCGCACCAGGCGGCGCCCTTTTTACTGTTGATGGCGGCGCAACAGGCGACGCGCTTATCACTGTTGATGGCGTACCAGGCGATGTCCTCGCTGTTGATGGCGCGCCGACGAAAGCCTTGGCTGTTGACTTTACCGTTTAAAGATACGTGCTCATTGTCGGCAAACCAGATCGGATCCGTCGACGATCGGTTACGTTCGCACGGTTGTAGGACTAAGGCGCAGCGAAGGCCACCACGGGCGCAGGCGCCCAGCACCATGTCACCTCCAGGTAAGGCATTGCAGACCCGGCTGTGGCTGATCACGTTCATCATCCGAAATAATGTCAACGGGCACGCTTCGGAACGAACAAACGATCGTCAACGGAGGCTGTGGTACCGATAGTGCAGTGGCTTAATTGCGCGCCTGAGAAACTGGAGGTACGGGGTTCGATTCACCGCGTTTCCCGCCCCTGCTGCCTGCGTGAGAGGCAGGCGATGCAATAAAGCCTCAACAGCTGAATGCCCTAGCGCATCGTGAATCTATCACAAACACACACACACACACACACTCCGTAGAACGGAAATGCACTGATCCAGTTCAGTAGTCCACAATAACTTTCAGAGATTCGCAAAACTACCAACTAAACTGAAATCAAGCTAAAGGGGGGAAACCTCCGAAACCACGAGAGAAAAATCCAAACACACCCTGGTAACGCACAATACTAATTTTGCAGTTCAAAACTTCTGAAGACAATTCAATACTAGGATATGATTCCAAAAATATATCCTACTAAACCACGTTTTCTAGTTCCACCAGGCGCGCCATTTTCGTAGAAGCAAATGCCCGTGAATACCTATATGTAATGCGTTTTTGGAAAAAGAATATTCAGATGTGATATGGATTTATTACATAAAATAACATGTGATATTACTTTATTAGCTTTAACATAATGGGCACCGATTGCACATCTTCGTACTACAGTACCTACATGAAGTGAAATGTGAAAATAGGGTTATGTGAGGGGGCAGGTGACAATGATTTCGCTGTTGTTGTGCTTTGATATTCCTGGGTGTTGGGTTAGGTAAAAATGGCGCACGGAGAACAATATCCCCAGCACGCTAAATATCTCAATTAGACTATTTCCGAGCTGAGATATGGGCCTCGGCTTTTTGACTGGCAGAAATGACAAAACTTGCCAAAAATCGGCCCATTTTACAGGAAAATTCCGCATCTTGGGCTGAAATGGCACTCGATGTATTTAAGCCACTCCCCCCCGGAGTTCGCCACTTGCCACCCCTTTAAGGGCAGGCAACCCTGCATCCCCACTGACAACGCTCTCCCTAAGGCTACAGGATGTGCATTCCAACTTCTCAATGCGGATGCCAAGGTGCTGCGAGCCCGTCCGGCCCACCGTATCTCATTTTCATCCATTGCTGTTGTTGTTGTTGCATGTTGTTCTCTCTTATACAGGCTGTTTCTAAGCCCTTCCAGCTAAAGTTCTTTGGGATAAATCACTGATGAGTGGGTAACCCCATCTTTCTGTCGGGGGCAGGCTGTAAACGAATTTCAGCAATAATTTTGTGACTGGTGCAAACCAACACCGTTTCCCAGCTGAAAATGTGTCATGGGATAAACCAGCCCGCAAAGAACAGCGTTTTCACAACGCCATAGCGTTAATGCCATATGACTTGGTCCCATCATAACGTCACAGCATCGCTATCCAGAATGCAGTAATGCAGGGCTTGTTTACAAACGTACTGCGATATCGGCTTTGTCCAAAATTTTTCATTCCAGAAAATGCCCAATGAAGAATGGAACGTTGAGGACTATAAGTAATAACAGGCCATGCAATTTATATCATCATTTATCAATGTATATCATTTATATCAATTTATATCATTTATATCAATATATATCATCTTTGTATCATGAGATGTGGTGTCATCTTCAACGGCCAGCGAGAAGAAGCGGGAGCTGTCACCAGATTTATCCAGAAAGCATCCGAAAAGCTCATCAATGCTAAGACCGCTCTGGTGCTTAACAAAACATGAATAAAGCACGATCTGTTTTGCGCATGTTTATCAATATAAAGAACCTGTGCTCGCTAAAGCTAAAGGTAAGGTAAGCTAAAGAACCTGTGCTCGCTGTATGTCTTAGTCATCGCCCCGATTCGCCGTCTTGCCTAACTCAGACTGATAGGGAAAAGGGAATTGATGCGAACCTCCCTCGGCGTTTCCAAGGTTATAAAGACACAGCTTGCCGACAACACCAATATATCGTTCTGAACACGATGTCACGATTGGTACTAGTTTCTATGTTGTTGACAGGTCAAAGATATAATTTCCCAGAAAACTGCACTTTGTAGCTTTATTTTGTGTTTACAATAACAAAGTGAAGTAAGCAAAGTGATCATATAAGAAATCCTTGCCCTGCGGCCCGGGTCCGCATGACCGGTATTATTTGCGCATAATCGATATTACAAAAACTGATGTAGGTAGGTAAAAGATCTGTATAAGAACAAGCACGAGAAAAATTTGTTACGCTGTTCAGTGCATTAACGAGGAGCATTGTTCACATAGATAAGACAACAGTAGTATTAGCCTTATTGCTCGGAGAAAAAAACAGGAGAATGGAGATGTAGTTGGGGCGATTTTTCGGCAGGATGCTTTTATCTAGACAGTAGCAGAAGGGAATTCAAAATTACCTGCCGATGATCCTCCTCGATTTTTCAGTTTTTTTAGACAACAAGCCACAATTTTTACAAGACACCAACATTCAGGGGATTAGACAAAGAGCGATTGTCACCCATTACCACGACAGAATGCTTATCTAAGAAATAGAACGCGCGAACATACGTGTACATGCAAACGAATTTAAGCAAATGGGCATCACACATCACGGTTCATTCAAACGTGCAAGCAAATGAAGTGAACAGGCGTCACACATCGCCCATCCATTATACATGCAAGCGATTTCAATTGACCAGGCATCGCACATCACGCGTCAGGCATCACTTACACATGTAAACGATTTTAGGCTAGCACACGTCACACATAAATACACATATTACGATCACATAATCGGCCATGATGAGCCCTGTATGTTAAAGTCCGGTCGCCGACTTTTATCAGAATGGATGCACTTATTTTCCTGTCTGTGTGCTCCCGTGCTCTGTAGATGGATGTGCTCTGTAGTCACCTACAGAGCACAGGGCCACCCAGACAGGAAAATAGGTGAATCCATTCTTATATAAAGTCGGCGACCAAATCTTTACCTAAAGGGTTCATCATGGCCGATTATGCGGACGTGATATGTGCCTTTATATGTGATGTGTGCTAGCTTGAAGTCGTTTACACGTGTAAGTGATGCCTGACCCGGGTGCTCGTTCCTCGTCCGTGTGCGACGCCTGTTTAATTAAAGTCGCTTGCATGTATAATTGGTGGGCGATGTGTAATCCTTATTTAATTTAACTTGTTTGCCTGTTTGAATCAAGCGCGATGTGTGATGCCCATTTGCCTGAATTTGTTAGCATTTACACGTATGTTAGCGCATTCTAGTTCTTAGACATTGTTTCGTGGTAATGGCTGACAATCGCTCCTTGTTTAATCCTCTGAATGTTGGTATCCTGTAACAACTGTGGCCTGCTGTTTCAAAAAGAATGCTGAAAAAATTGAGTAGGATCATCGGCAGAGAATTTTAAATTCACTTCTGCTACTGTTCAAAGGCGTGTTGCCGAAATATCAACCCGACTACAGCAACATTTTGCTGTTTGTTTTTGTTTTGCTCCGAGGAATAAGGCTAATACTATCGTTGTCTTACCTATGTGAACAATGTTCCTCGGTCATGCACTGAACAACGTGCCTAATTTACCTCGTGCTTGTTCCTACATGGATCTTATACCTACATACATAAGTTTTTGTAATACCGGTTATGCGCAACTAATACCGGTTATGCGCAAATAATACCGGTTATGCGCACTCGGGGCCGGGATTCCTAACACAGTCTCCACCGAGCCCATCGGGGCCTTCGGAGCCACGAACCGGGTATTTGATCATCTGTCCCCAGAGCCCTTGGGCGGGAGGGGGCAGGGCACGGACCCCTGTACATGTCCTGTGTGCGCTACTGGAGGTGCCTGAGCGGTGAATGCGACCCCTGAGCGACCAGGGTATCCTAGTAGTTTTCCAGTTCCCTTAATGTCCATGGTTTAAAGGGCAACAGAGGTCTAAGTAGTTGTAAGTTCCCTTAAATGCCAGTGTACCCCTGGCGACCAGGAAGTCCCGACTGAGCAGCCAGGGGAGGTCCACGGGTTTACCACAGGGGCTTCCTGGACTGCTTTGACGCTGCTACGGTATTGGCAGAAGTTGTATTTGACAATATGTTTTTCTCTTCTCATTCAGTATGGTCCTTTTTTGAACTTAGCGGTTCCGAAAAGAGTTCCTCCTAGGCGTTCCTGGACCCATCGCCCTTCTCCCTGCCCCCTCCCCTTCAATAGCCAGACCCCAATAGAATTTTATGCCATTAAGCCGAGACCCATGGATTTCCCGATTGGGGCTGAAGGACGCATCCGTCCCCTTTCAGATTTTCAATTGATTACTATCAATACACTTGGTATATTTGTCCCCTCTCTGACGCTGAAGGCCCTCTGGCCGGGATGGTTGACCCTGGATCAACGCGAGGCCACTCACCGACCCAAAAAGGTCCCAAGCGCAGCGGGTTTAATAAAAAGCGCTGGGGTCCCAGTTCGACGCATTTGGGCCCTTCAAAAAATGGGCAGAGATACCCTGCCCGGTACTAGTTTCTTATTGGCAGGGGGCTCTTCCATTGAGGCGTCCGTCAAGAAGGGGGAGGCGGGGGGGAGGGGCTCCGGTCCAGCACAAGTGACATCTCGGCACGTCCGACATGTCCGGATGTCCAGTCCGCCGGGATGTGCACCGCGGCGAACCGAATGAAACCAAATCAGGGGCCTCGGGCTCTGACGCGAAGATGGCGGCGTGCCCGACTGAGCTGGCAGTGTTTCGACCGCGGACGAGCTGACCCACGGACAGGCTTCGCGCGCGTGTGGCGGGGTTTCGTTTTCGGGCGAGGGACGGCGCGCGGGTAAATACGTTCTTCATTTGGCGGCCGGGCTGCCTCGTCCGCCGGCCGGACTGTCGAGCTAGGCAGCCTCTGGGCTGGCGTGTGTGTCTGAGCTCCGCTTCCAATCGATTGCACCTTATAATTTCCACACATATACAGTGATTGAGCAGAGCCATTGTCTGCAAACATGGCAGGCGGCAGTTGTTGTTTTTTTTGTCGGGACGGGCTGTAATACCAATTGGGGCTTTACATCTCACCGGCTGCCATGGCTATTTCGAAGCGCGCGTGTGCCTCTATTACGTATTTATCAGGCATTCGGTACGTGGGATGCGGTAGTGGTGTGGCCAGGACTCCATCCCAGGATAGATAAGTCCAGAGAGGAGCACCCTAACTACTAACCACCATGCCACCATCACCCCTCTGCTGCGCGAACTGCATCCGTCTCGATAAACTCCAGACTGGTGTTGCTGGACCCCAAATTCTATACTTGGAGATTCTGAAGCGTAAGAGGAAGAAAGCGCGTGAGGATTGATGAAATGGATGGCGAATACAAGCTCACGATTCTCCACATTCAGCCGATCTATCGCAAACCAGCTCAGTGGCATACACTCGGCTCCGCTGTTCAGATGGTGAATCAACAGCGCCTTTAAGCGCGGCACGTGCGAAGTGTTTTGCGTGACGTTTGGCAGGCAGTTAAATGCATTCGCAGCCAACGTTTGCTTTTTACTTCCTATTTACTTGCAACCAGGAGTGCGGCTCCCTATTCAGTTGCAGGGGTTTCACCCCTCGCCATAACCTGGGTTGCAGCGTGCAGGTTTGTGAGAAAGTGAGCCAAATTCGGAGAGAAACCAATTTGTTGGCATATTATCATGGTTCCCTTTTTGTACTTTCATCGCTCGTTCAACCGACTTATTTTGGTAAGTCGCCCGTTTCAAACGTGCCTAACTGGCAAAACTAATTGTTTGTAGGCTGGGCCATTGAGCATGCCTCACCAGAAAGTAGTGTCCGGATTCAGCTGATAAAACAGCTCCCACCCCGTCTCTTTGTGAGTAAAGGCATATTAAACTCAGAATAAGTCCCGTTTGCAGGAGCATGTGAAAGGGTTTGCAATTGGGGGAAGGAGGGGAATCAGTCAAATAAAATCACTAACAATATAGGTTGGCGTGCCAGGAGCTAGCGATCTGTATTGGCACCTACCTGGAGCAGACATCGAATCAGTCAGCATTACAGACCAGTCATCAATTCCTTTAAAAAAATGGCAGGCATCACCAACACATGCAGAAAATAACGAAACCAAATACGGCAGAAAATGTCATCCATAGCCCACAATACCAAACAGCAGGAACCCCGACAAATGCTTCCCACGATTACCGTGCAGCTACCGCAGAGTAGCCAGCTATTTCCTATGCCACGAGCGAGTGATCAAAGTTTTGAATTCTTTAATGCGCCTGCTGCCAAGCGTGTGCCAACGCGGCAAAGTTTGTGCTTTCAAATAAAACGTTGGTCATATCCATGCCCAGTGGTTTAACTGGGCAACACTGTACCGCATGACGTCGGTCATTGGCTGAGGCGGGCGAAATCGGCTCCGGTAGCCCTCTATAGGGCAATATTCGAACCATTAGTTGAAGGGTTGCGGGAGGTGGGAAAATATCCCAACCCGTGGATCTCACGCACCCTGGACTTTATGAACACTGGACGCTGCAACCCTGGACTTTATGATTCTCTTCTGTCCAGGAATTTTGGACGGTTTCTGGATGCTGTGAAGGCTGGATGCTGTGATTCTGCACTTTTTGACCACTGGACTTTATGAGCTCAGGACGCTTCAATACACATCCTCGCCCACTAAAGCCGAGACGGGACTCTGGTGTCTTCGCACCACCGGTCGTCTCAGGTGGGCGGTTTTCTCTACTTGCCCCTAGCTTGGGTGTCTCTGGTTCAGCTGACCCTCTTTCAGCTGTTCTAAACAGCTACCACTTGTTCAGTTGTCCTGGTCCAATCGTCACTGCGCTGTTTGTCCTAGTTCAGCTGCCACTGCCTTAGTTTGTCTTTGGCCCAGCCATTGCTGGAGCCATTGCCACTGAGTCAGTTTTTACCGGCTTCAGCTGTCGCTGGCGCAACTTTTCTGCTTTAGGTGTTGTGGCCCAGTTGGCACTGGTTCGACTGTCACCGGTTCAACCGTACTGGAAACGCTTGCTGTGATTGTGCGTGGCCGAGTGGTTAGTTTCTGCGTTTTTACATTAGAGTAGCCATTATCGATATTGCTAAGGAACTTGGTGATCCTAAGCTGAGCAGCGGAGGCATGTGCACGACACGTACTGCAGGGCAAAGGTGCCTTTCAGAAAAGGCGCCTGCAGTTACAAATTTCTGTGAAGAAAACGACCCCTGATTTCGGTTTGGCTGAGGAAGTCGGTGGGAGTCGCCCGAGTCGCCTAGCAACAGTCCTAGGGCCATGGCAACAGTCGACAGCCTGGTAATTGAGAAGAGTGGGTGTCTAGCTCCAAGAAAAATTGGACGCGTGGAGAGAATTCGTTGCGCAATAGTTCAGCATCCCAAATCCGCTGCATGATGAGTAAACATGTGTCCAGCTTTTCAACCCGATCAATGCTTTTTATCTTTAGCATCTGATATTGTGTCGCTTAGAAAGCGGTGGCCTAGCTATACTCGGACACCATTTCTGCTCTCCTCCTGCGATGCAGACGAATCGAGCGTCGGTGAGCCAGAAAGTCGTCTCCCCGCTGTGTGGGATGAACGCAGTAATATCAGGTGTGATTTATGTTACCTTATATATCGCACCAAAACACAAGCGAATAGAGCCTGTTGTAATTAGAAACCCATACCAATATGATTATCAATCTATCTGAATACATTCCTTCCATGAGTACAGTTGGTGGAGAGGCCCTCACGTCTACTGTTCGTGTATGAATTTGCAATGACTGACTGAAAACCTACACTAATGTATTAAAATGGTATGATATGCGTAACACCATGCTGTATTGATTATACCATAGCTTAATATATATATATATATATATATATATATATATATGCATTGCGTAATGATAAGCTATTACATAGTCTCAGTACTGTCCTTTGAAATCTATACACTGACGCTAAGCATGAGAGTTTGTCCGCCTACTCAACTCAAGAAAGAAGCATATTGAAATGTTTTGATAATCATAGTTGTGTGGGCTTCCAATTGCAACGGGTTTCACTCGCTCATGTTTTCGTGGCGTATGCAGAATGCTGTGAAATATTTAACATATATTCATTTGCTACATATACGGTACATATGAACTATAACAAGACATCATCACTGTAAATAGGTTACTAAAATGTTGGCTGCCCCGGCCCAGATGTAATCTGCCCAGTACGTCAGATGTACTGGCGGATTACAGAAAGGATGCGTCACTGTCATTACTGTAACTGTCACACCTTGGCAGATTTTGCCAAGGTGTGACAGTTGCGATCCTGACAGCCGACCGATAAGCGCCTTCGGCTCTCACGTCCTCGGTTCCATCCCCCATTGTCCCATGGCTCAGTGCATTAATATGGCTCGTGCAGTCGCAAGCGTCCCTTTAAAGGGTGCGCAACGGCGCACATGCGTTTCCTTTTCTAAGAAACATGAGGTGGATGAAACGTTTATGTTTCTGTGACCGTGATGAAAAAGTGAAAACACCGCTAGCTTGTTGTAGATCGGTCACAACGAACTAGCAATGCCCAAAAACAAAACACAAACATGTGTGATTCACTTTTAAAGTCACGTCTACGGGAAAGCATGCACATTGATGAAACGTTCATGTGCGAAGCTGCAGAAAAGTGGTCTAAGGGAAGGCTTCTGGACTCGTAATCCAGCGGCACTAGGTACGAGACCCAGAGCGGGCGCATTGGCCCGACTAAAATGGAAAACGTCAGCTGGCAACTGGTCAACGAGGGTCAACTCAGGCCCGGAGCGGCCGTGTCGCAGCATTGCGCGACACGTAAAACCCTGCGCATTCTTGTCTGGAGCAAGGAAGGAGGCAAAATGATCCGTTCAACTGGGCGGTACGACTTGGGTGGTGGGTTTAGGGTGCATGCAACAAGCTTTACTTAGCAGGTACCATGAACCCAGTCACCCATGCAAACCATTCGGAGTACATTTATAAAAAAGTGAATAGAGAGCCAGCCAAGAGGGTTATTCTCCAGAGACATGGAAAGCACCAAGGCTAAATAGGAGAATTGAGTTGCGCTCAAGGGAGACCGCTTTAAAATGGTGCATTCTCCTCCGTCTCTGTATATATCGTTTTTCAAACTTTATAATGAAGGCTAGTACGCAGGCACTCTACATCCGTTCGGAAGTATCATGCAGCGCATGCCAACTCCACCACACGACGGGGTGGGGCAACCCACACCTCCGCTGGTGTCTGGCCGCTGCGTGGTGGTGGTGGTGGTAGTGGTAGTAGTGGTGGTTGGCGCTGCCCAGCACACACCGCCTCGGCACCGGCCCGACAGACACATCCGGTCCGCCAGACAGGCGAACCAGTTTGGAATACGCGGCAGACACACGCCACCCAAGCAGAACTGGATGCTTGCGCAGGGGCACAGCGGCGGGGCCAGCGTCAGGCGGAACTGGGCCCGGCTGGCTTCGCCACACGTCGTCAGTGACAAGAGCAGCACCTGGGGTAGGTCAGGTCAGGTTAGCAAAACTCGGCTGGTGTGACCACACCCCGCTCGTGACGAGGGCAGCGGCTGATCACAAGTCAAGCCAGGTCAGGTCACGCTAAGCGAAACCCGCAAACGTTGGGCGCAAACGGAGCCATTAAGCGTTTACTCATCAATGGCTTGGAGAGGGCTGATAGCACGCTGCGTCGCGGAGGAACTACGAAGAAGCCATTTGCGTAAGCTAAAACAGAGTTAAGAGAAAACAGAGTTGCTCAGCGTTGTAAAACAGAGTTGCTCAGATTGAGCACACATGAGAGTTTATCCAACATGACTGCGTTATGATGAAGGGACGTTGATGACTAGTGCCTGGACGACCATACGACGTGCTTGTTTTGTAGCAAGGTTTGCGTAAAATGGTGCCGTGAATGCGTAACAGCAAAATTACTATAACGAAGTCATTGCGGCAACCATTGCAGTGCGATGTAAATATTGGGCCTAAAATATACCAAGGCGACAGTGTCTCGTGACAAATCAAGTTAGGGGAGAGCTAGTGACGTCGGTGGTTACTATTTTTGATGCACGCCTATCAAAGTACCGGTCTGGGTACACCACCGGAAATCCGCAGAACATTCCTTCCGTGGGGATCTTCTGAATGCGGATTCCATCCCGGTGTAGTTGGCAAGACGACAAACCAAATATTCCATTCAAAAATGGCAACTTGTTTTGTTCTGTCATCTGGTGTGTCATCGATCTGTTATAGTTCCGTTATCAATCTGGTGTAGTTGTGTTGTGTATCCGTCTTGGTTTTGCTTCTACCTGTTATAGCCCTGTTATCTATATGTTACTGCCAAAGGTCTGTTAGAAGCAAGGCATCAGTTATGCTGTAAATGGTCATGGTACGTCACAATATCTGTTTCAGACTCGTAACCATGAGCATAGCTTCGAAACGTCGCGTATTGACCACGGAACTGATGGTTGGTTGATAACACCGTTTGACCAGTCCCTCTTGGTACATTGAAGGGAGATAACTGTCAACGTAAGAACTTAGAACTCATGACAAAGAATTCTACACAGCTCTGATCAAGTGTAGGAACGTTAAATGCTTCGTGTGTTTCGTTTGGGGCTTGGCGAAGTATGTGTCTAGAATGTGCGCTAATTGCCCTGCTAGAAGTAAGCATCAACCAGGGATGTTGTCAAAATTTCACTCCATGGAAAGCCAGTGTTTAGAGGGCGAATAGGTGATAAGGGTTGAGGGAAGACCGTTCATTTTAGTGGCTCAATAGTCACTTGGAGGTGTAGTCCCTGGCGGCAGGATGAGCACGGTAACCGCGTCCCTGGCACAGCAGTGGACGCGGTTGACCGGTGATGACGGTGTTCCTCTATGTCGTGGACACGGAGTCTGTATTTATTTTCGGTCCGCATCGTGTTAACACGCGCATGGGTGGGGGGCAATCTGACCCCCGAAGCTTTTTACAAATTAAGTGGCGAACTGCACGGCACAACTATCGGCAATTAAATAGCGGGCCTTTTGGCATAAAACATAACATGTACCTTGTAAGGTGGCTAGCCTATGGCACGTCAAAGTCAGGTTATAGCCTTCAAAAGGGGCGACTTTAAGAGGATCTTCAAATGTGATGCGACAACAGGGTGCTAGATGAGGCTACGCAACTTTGAAATAGTTGCTTAGGCAATAACACAACTTCAGTTAGGGTTACAACAAATTTCATTGGCCTGGGTTAGGTATGACGGTCATGCCGAGGCCTACACCAGCCTGCTTTTTTGTTCGCGAGCATAACGCATAAGGTATTTTCTGGTGTTCATTTCGAGTTTATTGATAAGAGACACCGCAACAGACATGCTTCATGGATTTCTTAAAAAGGCCACAGTAAACCACTAACCTAAAATGACCCAGGTCAACATTTAGTTTTAAGCAATATACCACCTAGCATCTTTCTGGACGTTTATTCAAATGCAAAAATCGACACAGTTTCGTAGAATTTTGCTCACCACGACCTTTTGCAGGTCATTAAAGGCCCCTGACATAAATGAGTGCCAGTGACGATTTGCTCAAGACAGGGATCTACGTTTACGGCGGTTGCATGAGAACGTTTGGGGTCAATTTAAACATCAATCCTGAATTTGACACTGATCTTATTTGACCGGAAGGACATGATCTAGGACCCTCGAAATTCGACAGAAGTGATTTCACATACAGGCCAACCGCCCTGTGAATTACATGTTTCTAGCACTGTTAATGTGAAACATCAGGGGGTCAAGTTCCCCTCGCCCCACCCGAGTGAGGGGTACCCAACCGTCCACTCGGGGTGTGTTGACGCAGATACAACAGGCCATATAGCTTACTGTCAACTCACATTTCCATCTTAATTATCGAATCGAACTCTTTTGAAAATGTGCTTGATTTCGGTCCTCGGGCTTACTCAGCGGCGGTAACTTACACAGCGACGGCGAGAGCACTCAGATAAGTAATTTCGGCTCATGGGCCTCGTCGACGTGTGCTGCAAGCAGTCGAACCCTCACCAGGACGAGCGCTGCTGGGACGGCCATGACGTCAGGCCGCTGCCGCTGCTGGCGCTGGCGCTGACCGGAGCACTGCACCCCCGTCTCTTCTCAGGCCTCCACAGACGACGCGGGGCCAGCGGCTGGTGTCGGCGCGACAGGTAGCATTACGGCGCTCTCTGGGCCGGCGCGCAGGTGCCTGTCCTCTCCGGAGAGGCGTGCACTGCCGCGCCCCGGGGTCCGACCGGCCGTAGTCGGGCGTCGCCCCGGTGCAAACAGGGTACCGTTGGCATGCCCCGAGCGAGCGGGTGAAGTAGTTCACGAATGGCGGGGGAGGTCGGCTGAGGGGAGGGGGAGCAGACGGTGAAAGCTGGTTCTCCATGACAGAAACAACCTAATTGCCAGGCCGCGAATGCTGGCGATCACTGGAATGTGGGCTGCGTCAGTGGTTGCGGAGTGGCACTTTTATTGCATTTCATTGGAGTTAATGTATTTTACTGCATTATCATTGCAGCTCATTACAACTGTTCAGTAATGTCGCCCGTACACAACAGTGAACCGCTGAACACATGAGCCCGTGCAGTGGAGGGGGTATTCCAGACGCGTGAAACTGGGTCCACTCTGGCGGGGAGTGTCCTCCGACAGAGCGACCGCCGCCGTCACACACTATCTGACCATTACGGCCGCTGCAGCCTCTCGCCTGACTTGAAACTAAATGCCGCGTAGACTGTTGAAGGCGCACCAGGCAGCACCCTTCTCATTGCTGGTGGCGCAACAGGCAGCGCCCTTTTCACTGTTAATGGCGCACCAGACGGTACCCTTCTCACTCGTGAATGCGCACCAGGCGGCGCCCTTTTTACTGTTGATGGCGGCGCAACAGGCGACGCGCTTATCACTGTTGATGGCGCACCAGGCGGCGCCCTTCTCGCTGTTGATGGCGCACCGACGAAAGCCTTGGCTGTTGACTTTACCGTTTAAAGATACGTGTTCATCGTCGGCAAACCAGATCGGATCCGCCAACGATCGGTTAGGTTCGCACGGTTGCAGGACCCAAGCGCAGCGAAGGCCAGCACGGGCGCAGGCGCCCAGCACCATGTCACCCCCAGGTAAGGCATCGCAGACCCGGCTGTGACTGATCACGTTCATCATCCGAAATAATGTCAACGGGCACGCTTCGGAACGGACAAACTAACGTCAAAGAAGGCTGTGGTACCGAAAGTGTAGAGGCTTAATTGTGCGCCTGAGAAACGCACCCCTGAGTAAATCCCCTACCACAAACACGCACACACACACTCCGCAGAATGGAATTGCACTGATCCAGTCCAGTATTCGCAAAGCTACCGACTTTATTGAAATCAAGGTAATGGGTAAAGCAACCTCCGAAATCACGAGAGAAACATCCAAACACACCGTGGACCAACTTTAATGTTATGTGAGCTTCATATCAGCTATGACCTGGGCAAGTCCCGGGCCTGTGGATATCCGATTCGGTTTGATTTGATAGCCCATATTACTCTGAAAACAGACGGAACTTGTCTGAGGCCACCTTCAGTCCCGCAGACTCAAGCCTATCAAGAACCGTACGTATCAGCTTGTCATTGTCTTCCACGTTGGAGCCAGCCGAAAGAATGGCATCATTATATACATGAACGCCCGGAGAGACACAACCGTGCATCACGCATAACAAGACAACTGAAGTGCGGCGACCACACACACCCCAGGAGCATACGTGACATGTTTTACCAAGCGCACAGACTGCACGAATGTTATTTGGCTCGTCAGATGACACCAAACTCCAAAGAGCGTTCTTTATGTCTTGTGAACACGACGCCTTCTGACCGTAGACGCCAACAGGGTCTTATCAATGTTTGGAAACACAACTTGGGGAAAACTGGTTACTTATTCAGCGACCGCACATATTGAGCAATGCGGAACTCCCAAGAGCCTCTCATGCCGGAACCGGAATAGTGAACGAGCTTTAACGCGAATGCTCTCCAGGTTCAATAGAACCGCGGCCTTGCGGACCATCCAGCTATGATTTTGGCTGTGTTCTCGTGTTCAATGCGCCAGAAACTGTCTGCCTTAACTCTGACTGCAGTTCCAACGCTGTCAACAACATTGCCGTTATACATACCGATCTCGGAATGACCACAGGGAAACTTCAGAAGAGTCCAACAGTGACGCTCATTTTTCCCGCAGCGAGCGAGTTGGCGAGCTCGGCTCACCAACCACAACATCGAAAAGAATCTCCTCGGCGCTGTGGCCAATGTACCGACCATCATCGACCGACGCCGTGTTGATCCCTGCCATATCGCCACCGGCGTCTTCCCGTACTGACCCAGGGTTGCACCACTCGACGTTTTCGGTCTTCTCAACATGTCCTATGGTGCTACGCACGTCTGTTGCTAGCTATCGGTCGGAACAATTATGCACATGTTTGGTGTTTCAGTGACGGAAAAGACAATTTCTCATAACAACTATACACAGGCTCACATCCGGTAAGGCTCATATCACATACACAGGCTTACATCACAGGCATACGGTAAGCACAGGCTCACATCCGCAACCCCCGGTTCCATCGGCTTTTCCTTGAAGTTCCGGTTCCATCGGCTTTCCTTTTCCTTCCATTTCTCTAGCGTTCAATTGGTGACCAGATGCAGTTATCATCACCGAGCAAGTGGCGTCAGTTCGAAGTCAGGAACGATGGCGCCGCATACACAGCTGTCTTTAATGGGCTGCTAGCTTCTAGAGTCCAACGCTGCGTTACTCATCTAAAATCAGTTCATGATGACCTAAGCGGAGGGGAGTGCCGTGATTCCCTCGCCAGACTGTCCTACTGTTCGTTTGGGCGCTGCCGCTTCAGATGACCCCATTCGTGACAGGACCAACCCTGGACCCGCAACACTACGAGTGTGGTCCATCTGCCCCAACGGCTGCTGGCGACCGGACCGGTCGCTCTGCCACCTGCTGTGCAAATGAAAGACCAATGGTGTAGCTTCCTGTATACTGCAATTAGCACAGGTATCATTGGGAGGCCGAACGGATCATCTGGAGCGGAGAGCGGCCTGATGATTCGCCCTGAACCGTTCTCCAATGTTTTTAGCATTGGAGAACACTCTGAAGGGCGCCAGCTCCGAAAGCAGGGGAGGAGCATGACCCTCAAATGCGTGTGAAATTTTGTCCACGACACAATGTTTACACGATACCTCTTGTATAAGGGTGAGTGCTAGTGGCCGAGTTAGTTGGCTTTTATTTTTATTACACTAGTAATTTCATCAGAAATCTTACTGGTCAGCTTTACTGCTTTTCGAAGCTGGAGCTTATCCAGTTATTAATACGCCAAACGCTCTTTAGTTTCAAACGTGTTATTTTTTCGAAAGGAGTTTTTACAAGAACCGCACCAGTCAATTAGTAAGCTGGCGTCACTTTAGCGACTCAAGCTCGTGGCAAACCTTCCGCATCGCCGCGCCATTATTACAGATTGCCGGCTGCGCTACATTGATAATTCACGATCAAGGCTTCCGCCACTTATTATCGCGTATACGGCTTCGGCCTTATATTACTATATTGTGGCTGCATAGACGGTAGCGCTTACCGTTAGGGCATACTATAGCTTCATCCTAGCAAGTCATGAATAGATCCTTCCGTGCGGAGACCAGGAGCAGAACAAAGGATGATGGCAAGCGTTTTATGCATACTGTGGACAAAGTTCGTAAATGGTAAGAATTCGCTGAATGGTTGCTTCTAGCCAACTATACTTGACTCCATCAAACTGGACTGATTGTGGGATCAAGTCGATATGGCCAGAATGCATAGGATGCCATCTGTTATAAGATAGTTTTTTACATTTAGAGAAGTTATGTTTTTTGGAAATATCTAATTATCAGAATTAATCAACAACAGTGTTGGTTGTAGTTTAGCTAAAGACCTGGGAGGCCAGTTATTGGGCATGTTTATATTTAAATCATGTTGATTCCTTCCCACAGGACAAGTGTTGCTGTCTCAATCAGGGGGAAATTATCTCTATATGATCTTAAATACCAACCAGAGGCCAAACTGCGCAAGAGCTAAAGAATAAGGATTCTAAAAGGAAATCCATGTGAACATTGTGACATGTTTGCTATTTTTGTCGGGGTGTACATTGCTACGTCATGTTAAAAAGAGCACTGTACATGAATCATCATTTTTAAGGCAGAACATATCATAATTAATCATAAAACAGGTCATCTAAACTCTTACCTTGGAACTTAAATAACTACAATAGCGAACATCCGAGCGCCGCAATCACACAGCAACCGCGACCCCGGCACCACCATTGCTACATGTGATCACAACATTACTGCGCAACAGGAACGCAACAAGAACCATAAAAGTGTATGAGGCCAATGTAACAAGAATCCAATGGAATATGTTTCTTGCATATCCAAGCAGTCTTCCATATTGTTTGTAGATTGTTTGACATGGTGGGGAAATATGATGTTTTTGGGTGGGAATGAAAGCAAAATGAGAGATACGGCGGCTAAACACAACTTCTTAGTACGGTACATATATATGGCATGGAATGTTGATACCAATGGGACACTGGTTGAAGGGTATAGGGTGTGGGGTTGGTTAGGTTAGGTTAGGTCAGGTTAGGTTGGGTTAGGCTAGGCTAGGCTAGGCTAGGCTAGGCTAGGCTAGGCTAGGCTAGGCTAGGCTAGGCTAGGCTAGGCTAGGCTAGGCTAGGCTAGGCTAGGCTAGGCTAGGCTAGGCTAGGCTAGGCTAGGCCAGGCCAGGCCAGGCCAGGCCAGGCCAGGCCAGGCCAGGCCAGGCCAGGCCAGGCCCAGGCCAGGTTAGGTTAGGTTAGGTTAGGTTAGGTTAGGTTAGGTTAGTTCAGGCTATGTTCTGGACTATCCTGGCCTGTTCATTTCATAAACGTACCTAGACGTGGTAAGAAACGTTTTTCATTGCATTATTATTGTTACCTTGGGCCCCATACATTTTTATGGTTTCTTGATAAGCGGAAATATCGTAAATCACGCGACGATAACGCAGAAACGGGCGCTGGGGAGTCGAGGCGGTGGGGGTGCGTTGCGGCGCTCGGGGGAGCTCGCTATCGTAGTTTATTAAAATTTGAAGGTAGAGCATGGATCTACCTATTTTACGATTATTTACTATATGTTCCGCCTTAAAACACGACAAATGATGTAGAATGATTTTTTCTAACATTAGGTACCAATGTATACCTACACCATTATTTGAGTGTATTCAAAATGCTAGACATTGTAATTATGACATCATGGATGTTATGTTGCATTTTCATTGTAACTGCTTATTTCTCCAACTCAACATAACCAGTTAAGCTGCTATATGCTTTGAAATTGGTCTGGGAAGTCTGACCATCTCTTTGTAATACATTCCAGGTTTGTTCCATTTGTGTTTGTACAATTTGGCTTGTGTGTATATTGTGTCATGTGTATGGTTTTCCAGGTATTAGCGTAACATGATGAAATTGACTACTCAACCATCCATATGTTGGCTCATGGTGTACATGATTACATCACAGACCTGCATGTTGGTGTGTTCCAGGGAGAAGAAGTGGGTGGCAGTCAGTGATACAACAATGAGGATCTACAAATGGGTCCCAGTTTCTGTTGAGAAGCGAAAGAAGATGAAATCATTGGCAAACAAAGAAAATCAGAATCAGGGTGGAAAGACTATTGAGACACCCAGTCCATCATTTCTGGGAGAAGATTCAAACACAGGTGCATTATTTAAGGCTTACTTGCTGCTCTTTTGGCTGTCATAATATTTATGGTGATTATGATTATGATTATGGTTATCATTTCAGGACTATTTGAGGAAGGAGGATGGACAATGGTGGGACAGGACTACATGCTTTAGGGAGCCAACTGCCGAGCGTTCGCCCGCGCTCCGCGGGTTGTGCGCTGGGCGCCCGGTCAGGGTCCCCTTCAGGGGCCTCTCGGCCCATTCGTGGCTAGCGCTGCAGCCTGCCCGGACAAGCGGGCGTCACGAGTATGCAGCATGAAGCAAGAAAAGGGATAAGACAGGTCTTGATCGCTGACGCTGCTTTCTTTTTTCCATAGCATAAGCGCTGGCATCGATCGGCTTATGACCATTTACAAACCTGTTGCAGGTTTCTCGGTCACTTCAGACTCAATGGACACGGACTTCCAGCAGATCAACTTCTCCGAGGACTCAAACTCGCAGTCAATGTCCGCACCTGGCGCCACCAAGCGGCCGTAGCTAAAACGACTGTGGTCTCAGGAAGCAGGAAGCGGAGTCGGCCATCGCCTTCGCGGAAGTTATTGCTGTGCCTCCCGTCTGTTACTGCCTCCCACTGTATGGCGAGACTCCTCCCGACGCTCGTGCGCTGTGCGTCAATTCCGCTATCATGCGTCCTTGGAGGTGTGCATGGGTGTGCTCCATCCTCTGCAATCATGTTCTTTGTCGTCATTGAGCTTATGTGTCTACCAGGTATGACCTATGCGCTGTTTTGCGTGGGGGCCGTCTTGATTTTAAGCACTGACGATCTCATCTGAACGTGTGGTACCATCCGCCGACAGCCGGTAGAGCTGCTGTCGGCGCCAGGCCTATATGGGCGCCATATGGCCTGGGCGGTCGCCGCGCCCTTAAACCCAAATCGTGATCATCGTCATCATCATCGACTTTCCTGTCGTTTTTGGGAGGGTGTAGTGGGATAATTTTTTGAGGTTTGGGCTCGATGGCATTGCATCTGAAAAGTTACAACGTAGACCGCTCAATAATTTTTACTCAGTATAAGTTCGAATGTTTGAAGCAAAAATTGTCGCTCAAAATCGGACACCAGATTAATTTATCCGTAAACCACAATGCAATGTTCAGGGTTGACCCGTGTGGTTGGCAGTGGCTCGGGGGTGAACCCAGCCCCATGCTCGAACTGCAGCCTCCAGTCGGGTCAGCTATCTCATCTGCCAGACATGCAGCCAGCCGGAGAGAGTCTTTTGATGCCAGAACGACAGTCATCTACTTGGAATATGAATCTCTGTCTAGGTCTAGCCGGAAGTTTATGTTTCGTTCCATGTAGAATATCTGCGTTTGCTTTTATATTTCTGACCCGGCTTTTCAAAATGGCGGCAGGTTTCGTTGTGGTTATCTTCGCAAATGCACTGCGGTCGAGCCTTGCCTTAAGATTATCCTTGAAAGCGCCTGTTCGGAGCGGGGCACCGACAGTGCCAGATTTGTTCCGTCGGCCTTCGGCACTCTTGCACGTTTCGTTTTAGTGGTCGCGCTCGTGTCAAGCGTCTATGTGCACTGACTAAACAGAAGCGTGACATAAACAAAAAAGGCGGACCTTAGAATGTACATACGTTTCAAATCATCCCGGGCAAGCCCAGGAGCCGTCCGCGCGGCCGAGGTGCAGGCCTGGCGCCTGTTGATCCCAGCATGCCGCCGCAGCAGCCGGACCCGTCTGGGGTGGGTCAGCAGACCGTCTGCCGGAGCTGAGCACCAGACAGCTGCCACGTGACGGCCACGCGGTCGGCACCCACCGGGATATCGCAGCCCGCAGCTCAGTTCAGTGGGCCTCCGCCGGTGTAGCCCGTCACGGATTCACACTTTGGAAAAGCAAGGATGCGCTTAAATCATCAGGTTGATCGACCAGGCTGTCACGAAATGTCTCCATTGGCCCCAAGTCCGTGCTCACGAAGTCGTCCAGAAGCGATTGTTGAATAACGACACCCGATTCTTACGGAGGCCGCCCGTAATTTACAAGTGTGCGATATTGGCAGCTGATGCCACACCTGAGTGCTGTTTAATACATGCAGTCGCAGTCTTCTAGTTCAACCTTAAGTACGTTTACTCGGCCGCCATGTTATGGCTAGCACTGCGGGAAGCCGCACGTGGTTAGCTATGCACCTTCAAGGGGTGAATTGAATAAAAAGGCACGGTCAGCAGATGAGAGATATCCACTGCCGGCCGATAGTGCTCCCACAATGGCGTCTTGTGCGCGAGGCTGTACCTCGTGCGCACAAGTAAAAAAAAAACACTTCAAATTGCGCGCCACATCCGTGGAAATCGTCGCTCCGTCCGCCCCCCCCCCCCCCCCAAAAAGCGCTGTGGGGATCGACCGAATAAACTCGAAACTAAAATCTGACGATTATCTTGTACTGCCAGGTGGGAGCCCTATGCCGGCAACGTAGTTCGTTCAAATCATCCGAAGGGGTAATATGAACAGGAGGGCCAAGTCGTCCGATGAGGAATCTACATTGTCAGCTGATCCGGCTCCTACAGACACTGTGTGCACGATGTTGCACATAACGCGAACCAGTGTAACTATTTCACATTGTAGACCGTATGTGTTGAAACCACATTCCGGCCAGCCATGAAGCATTGCGTGATACGGGGTAGAGGGTCGGCCGAATAAAATCGCGACCCGAATCCGACGTGTTTGTTGTACTGACACCCGATAGCCCTATACCAGCCCTGTCGAATGCATACATGCGTCATTTGCGGGCCCGATTGTGACTATGCTCTCGAGGCCGACACTTTGAAGCAATTAATTTAGGGGCAGGCCGCCCGGAGTGAAGTCGCGCGCCGTCGAGGCGTGATATCAAAAACGTCACGTCCGCGATGAGATTTCCATCCCGGAAGATAGTGTTCCCTCAGTGACATGGTGTCCACGTGAGTAAAAGCATTTCGACTTCGGTGCCGATCTGAGTAATCCACCGCTCTCAATGACCGCCGTATTAAGTGATACCCTTTCGGTAATTCGAAACCAAACTCGGACGTGGGTGTTGTACTGGCAACTTAAAACGATACACAAGTCCTACCGAATGCACGGAGCCGCAGCCTTCGGGTTCGAAGACAGCTATCTTTCCCGGACCGACGCATTATGAGAATCACATTCCGAGCACCCGGCCGCGGTTACCTATGTGCCATCGTGGGATAATTTGAACCAAAAAGAGCATGTCAGCTGATGTGATGTTTACAATACCGGCCAGTGCGCTCAGTTACATCACGTGCGCAAGGCTCACCTTCCGCCCACAAGCGAAAGTATTTCAACTTGGACGCCATGTCTGTGCAAATAATCGTCCCGGCTGGCCCCAAGCACTGAGTGGGACGCTGTCGGTGGTCGACTGAATACGATCGGAACACGACTCCGACCAGTTTTTACACTGGCAGCTGACGGCCTTATATGAGCGCTCGATTACGCACAATCGCAATCTTCGGGTTAGATTGTGAGCATGCTACCGGACTGCCGCGGCATGGCCATCCGAGCAGGCCGGCCGCAGGCTCGCGACTACATGGCTGCACGACGTGAAGTAGCGATTTGAACAAAACGTGTCATGCCGGCTGATGATATATCAACATTCTCGGTCGAAAGTACTCCCACAATGACACCGTGCGCGCAGGGTTGCACCTTCTGCGCACACAAGTAACAGTATTTAAGTTGTACGCCGAAGCTGTGCAAATCACACCGCCCGCGCCGACCCCGAGGCATTGACCGACGTGGCTTTAAGACCCCCCTGCGCTCTTGGGTGGGCGACTGAATCAAATCGAAAGCGACATCCAAGGAGTGTGTTGTGCTGGCAGCTGATAGCTGTCGAACGCAGCAATTGCAATCTTCGGGTTCGATTAGAGGTACTTCCCCTGGTCAGCCGTAATATAGCCACCACTCTCCGGCCAGGCCGGCCACAGTAAGCGAGTCGCCGACAAAGGGGTGGTTTGAACAGAAAAGGACATGTCGAATGATGAGAGATTTACGTTACCAGCTGATAGTGCTCACACAATGATATCGTGCATGTAAAGCTTGACCTTCCGCGCACAAGAAATAGTGATATAACCGTACATCTGCAAATATCCGCTCCAGCCGGCATTTTGGGGCCGTACCGATTAAAACCGGAACTAAAATCCGACCAGGGTCCTGCACTGGCAGCTGATGGGCCTATGCTAGCACTATCGCATTCACACAGTTGCCATTGTGCTTATCGATTATTGATTTTTTCCCGGTCCGCTGTGCTATGGCCGTCTCTCTAGGGGCCGCAGGCCGCAGTTGGGTGTGCGGCGCCAAGGGGTTACTTGAACAAAAAGCACCACACCGGCCAAATACATATTTACATTGCCGGCCGATAGAGCTCACAGAATGATACCGTGCGCGTCAGCGCAAAGTTTTATCTTCCGCGCGACAGTAAAGGTATTTTAAAATGTACGCCTTATCGGTTCAAGCGGCCGGTGGAGACTTCAACAAGCATTCAATGAAACGCTGTCGGGGAGGATCGGCAGAATAAACTCGAAACTAAAATCCGACCGGTAGGTTTTATTGGTACATGATAGTCACATACTAGTATCATTGAATGCGTACAGTTGCACTCTTCGGGTTTGATTGCGCCAGCATTTTTCCCGTGCCTCCGGATTATGGCTATCACTTTTCGTGCAGCCCAGCCTCTGTTACTTATGGGCTGTCAAGAGATAATTTGAACAAAAAGGTCATGCCCGCCCGGCGAGAGATCTGCATCACCAGCCAAAACTGCTTTAACAACGACATCATGCACCTTCCGTACACAAATCAAAGCATTCCATATTGTACGCCTTATCTGTGCAAATCATCGGTCCGGCTCGCACCCAAGCGTTCAGCGGAACGCTGTTGGGGTATCGACCCAGTAAAATAAAAATAAAAATCTGACGAGTGTGCTGCCCTGACAACTGCTAGCTCTATACCATTTCTATCTTTGGTGATAAGTATCTCCTTTTGGGTCACCGTACGATGGTCATCACTGTACGGCCAGTCCGGCATCGGCGGGTCGCTGTCCGGGGGGCTTTTTGGGCATAAAGGTGATGTCTGCCGCTAAGTGACTTAGACCGACGTGGGTGTTCCTCCCACAGTTACATCGTGTGCGTAACATTTTACCCTCCACGCACAGCTTAAAAACCTAAATTGTACGCCGTATCTGCACAAATCAGGGCTCCCACCGGCGCCGAGGCGTTGCTTGAT
>NW_023596821.1:0-21517 GCF_011947565.3 Pollicipes pollicipes
CGCAAATGAGCCGCGCCGGCGTGACCACTTCATCGGCTTCGGCGGCCGCGTTCAGTGTCGGGACAGAGCACACGAACGGCACCCTTCGGCTGTCCTCGTGATGTGGCACGGTGGGGTCAGTGTCGGGACAGGGCACACGAACGGCACCCTTCGGCTGTCCTCGTGATATGGCACGGTGGGGTCAGTGTCGGGAGGGCAGGCACGAACGGCACCCTTCGGCTGTCCTCGTGTATGGCACGGTGGGGTCAGTGTCGGGACAGGCACACGAACGGCACCCTTCGGCGTCCTCGTGATATGGCACGGTGGGGTCAGTGTCGGGACAGGGCACACGAACGGCACCCTTCGGCTGTCCTCGTGATATGGCACGGTGGGGTCAGTGTCGGGACAGAGCACACGAACGGCACCCTTCGGCCGTCCTCGTGATATGGCACGGTGGGGTCAGTGTCGGGACAGGGCACACGAACGGCACCCTTCGGCTGTCCTCGGGATATGGCACGGTGGGGTCAGTGTCGGGACAGGCACACGAACGGCACCCTTCGGCTGTCCTCGTGATATGGCACGGTGGGGTCAGTGTCGGGACAGGCACACGAACGGCCCTTCGGCGTCCTCGTGATATGGCACGGTGGGGTCAGTGTCGGGACAGTGCACACGAACGGCACCCTTCGGCTGTCCTCGTGATATGGCACGGTGGGGTCAGTGTCGGGACAGGGCACACGAACGGCACCCTTCGGCTGTCCTCGTGACATGGCACGGTAGAGGAAAGAGGAGCATCAGCCCCGCGCCCGCAGGCCACCGTGACGTCGGCTCTGGCCGCCCGGTGAGGAACAGAAGGATGGATTGCTGGGGGGGGGGGGGGGGGAGGTGTGTAAGCTGCTTGGTCGCCGCATGCATGCGAGCTGAAGTCGCTGGTGCGGCGTATAAATCGGGACTTAATGAGACGTCTCAATGGGCGGCGTATTGAGAGTTCAGATGACATCAGGCTATGATTTACCAATGCGTGTTTGCTTACGGCGCAATAATGTTCTTAATATAATAATGCTGCTTTGCTGCAGTGCCCCCCCCCCCTTCGCCACCGCTGTCGCTCCCCAATAGAGGCAATGTTTCCTCTGATCTGACTGGGAGGGAAAACCAGACACTGAACAGGCGCCTCCAGGAATGAGGCAATCACCCCGATCACTCACCGGGCGCCCACGCAGGGTGCCCACACCTTGCTCAAGCAAGGCACGTAGGCGGCAGGCTCCCTGTCTTCTATCGACTCACCGTGATGATATCAATTCTGTTCAGAACACCTGCAAGGAGTGGCTTCTTGCTTTCAAAGGTGCAACGATTATCCCATCCGCCTCAAGGGAAAAAACTGGCTATACCTGCGTGATCCAAAATGTTGATTTACGACGAATTTTTTAGTTAAAGTTTTGAAACCGTTAAATGAGGTGGGATGGTCGGATCAAATCAGTGTTTCAGCATAACTGAAATATTATTCACCAAGCGCCACTCGCATTTTCCGAACTTTCTACAATGCCACAATGAGTGGTTATTTTGCCCGAAAGAGCAGCGTTTACACTGGTTTCTAGCCACTTTAAATAAATCGAAGCCATCGCAGACTTACTAAACCTGGGAAGGAAGCGTTCAGAAACGCAGGGTGCTGCACTGGGGGTGAGCAGTTGCCCATCACGAAACACTTGGCTGTGTGCACTTATATCAGATGCAGAGAATGCCTCAGATCCCGTCATGCAGATGGCGGCGCGGGGTGCCGGCCGTGGGTGCCGGCCGCGGGCCGTTGTGGCGATGTTTCTGGACGCGGTCGATGCCCTCCCGCCCCCCCCCCCCCCCCTCTCCCGCCAGTGAGTCAGAGCGCGCCGAGTGGCTTGTGTCACAGCCGTCTTCATCAGATGAGTGGGCCTCCGCCCGGCGCATCTGAGCAGTGACTCGTTAAGATGAGCTCGATGTGGCGGCGCTGAGGTGAAGTTCGGTTTGATCATTGTTGACCTGCGGCGCGGAGGTCAAGTTGGTTTTGATCATTATGGCACTGATATGCTTCATGTTGACCAACCTCCACTTGTTGTAGAATAAATTCCATGGGTGGTATGAGTGTCCAGCAAAAGCATGGCAGCACGGATAAAACAGAGGTCGTTTTTCTCCAGCACTGATGCTTGCAAGCACAGCTTTATTTTACTTTTTAAATCAGCAATTAAGCACGTTTGACACGAGCTATAAAATGCAGCCTTCACATCTCTGCGGCCTGCCGGAACACAAAGGCCCTAATTGGTTTCGTTAGGACCCGTAGTGGCTCGATGACAGGGTAGCAAGCAGCTTAAGATTGTTGAAAATGGGAAGCCATGTATCAAGCATCCTCAAAGTGGTGTTTGTAGTGCATATCCGCAGTTTGAAAGTTGCCCTTCTTTCTTCAAGCATGCACCCTACACGAGTCTACATAATATGTTGAGTCTTCCGGCGAAAGATACAGTGAAGGAGACTCGGGAGTTTTAAAGCAAGCATCGACATGATCTCTTGTTACTAAGTGATGCAGAACAAAACAACAGGGTGTCTTAACGGGCCCTTTAGGTCTCATAACAGATCGGTTTCAGGGGCCATGCAGTAGTTTTTTACATTGTTTGCATTATACCGATTGCTGTGGTCGGAGTGTTTGCTATACCTAAGATAGGAAAAACCAATAACTTATTTTATTTTTGCTTGGCAACTTTAGCCAGGTTTCCGCCACGCTTGACGATTCGCGTCACAGAATGACATTAGACGAGGTGAAGAAGCACGGCGTCACGACGTCACGAGAGGTCGTTACGCACTGTACGCCTTCGGCGTTGCCAACGCTGCGTTGCTTTATCCCTTGCACACTTCTCGAGGCATTATTCAGTTTGCGCTGCGCGCGTCATGTCCATTGTTGCACGCTCCATTTTGGGATGCTGATGCGTTTCGCTGTACGCTGTGTCTGTTTGTTATGGACGCTTCGTTTTGTGTGAAATCGCCGTGCCATATGTTTTGTTACTGAGCTATTTGTGATCTATTTTTCGCTGTTATTTTGCTGTGTGCGTGCTTGTGTGCGTGCGTGCGTGCGTACGTGTGTGTGTATGTGTGTGTGTGTGTGTGTGTGTGGTGTGTGTGTGTGTGTGTGTGTGTGGTGTGTGTTGTGGTGTGTGTGTGTGTGTGTGTGCGTGTGTGTGTGCATGGTGTTGTGAGTGTCATTGTATGTATGCAGTGTTTGCTTTTGTTTTTGGTTTCATGATGTTCTCATAGGGCTGTTTGTAAGGGAGACTAGTTTTTACGTGCTATCTGTATTTGCCAGATTGAATAGCAAGGTGTGTTTAGAAAGTGCCGTTTACTGATTATCATAACCCTGCGAGAGATCTACGCATTTGGTCTCATAACTCCCCGCCTAACTAGGTGCACACCCTAATCTTCGAGGCGATATCTTTCGAAGTTTTCGGTGATCCGTGAAGGAAAGTTTGGCTAGCGAAACCTTTTCCAAGAGACAAGAAAGACCTCATCTCTGACAATGTTACGCTACGAGTTTTCCATATGCGTGCAGTGTGGAAATACGCAGTGCATTCGGGTGTGCTGCGTGAAGGAACTACGGAAACGCGATGAAGAGCCGACAGCTGAGGGCAGCGCTCCATCTCTGGAAAATTTGGCATGATCTCTATGGCCATGCGTGGAGAGAAACAAGGTAAAAAAACAGGTTTCTTCATGCGTTGTGCCTTAGTTCTTCGCAAGGACTGGCAGCACTGATTGTGCCCCAGGTTCTCCTTTGATGTGGTTATGAAGATCGCGATATATATATATATATATATATATATATATATATATATATCGCGAGCTGCACGTGAAGCGGCATTTGATGTTATGAGTGCCCAAGAGAGAAACTTGCGTGCAGCTTGGAGATCGACGTGCTTGCGGACCAGCATGAGGCACAAGAGCTGGTGAGGTCAGGCAGAATTGATCGAGCGGAAGCCGTCAGAAGAATAAAACTTCGGAGACGAGGTTAATTGGGCGAGAGCATCTTGGTCCGCTAGCTGCAGTTTTTGGAGACTCCGGAAGCTGCCTTGCATGGTCTGTTACCAGAGCCACGACCTTATAGACTTCAACACCTTTGACGTTGTCCTCGCAAGCATGAGTGAACCAGGTGAGTTCGAAATGCCGTCAGCGGAAAGGTGCGATGATTATTTGAAAAGGCGGCATTGCAGGCAGATCGTTATGTCATATTAGCTTGTGAGACGTAAGCATGAGGGACACTAGAAAAGATGAGCTACGTACAGAGAGGTAACTGGAGTAAATATTGACGGCAGAAAAATATGATATCAAGCGATTCGCATGCGAAAAAGAAATGGAGTATGTCGCTGTAATGTCAGAAGCAGGTGATGTGCACGTGACATGCCGTACACCACAGACGGGTCACGCAACCGACGTGCATTTGGAGCTCCATTTTATCTCATGCGAAATCAACATTCGCGTGATCAGATGTATTGGCTGGGCCAGCGCTGGGCAACATGGCTGGGTTTGGCGGCTGTGCGAGTTGTCCCATAAATGTCCTGCTCGCCGGTCGAATCGTCCGTTGCACTTCAATGAGGTAAACTTGCGTGAAACATTCTCAAAGTTCGATGGAGTTTACAACGCAGCCAAAGTCGTACTGTAACGGACCCTGTCGGTTAGAGGGCAGGACGTCACGTCCTGTCGCAAGAGGGCAGGCATAGAAGGACCTGTCGGCAAGAGGGCAGGCATAACGGACCTGTCGGTAAGAGGACTGGCGTGGACGAACCTGTCGGTAAGAGGACTGGCGTGACGGGCCTGTTGGTAAGAGGACTGGCGTGACGGTACCTGTTGGTAAGAGGACTGGCGTGGACGGACCTGTCGGTAAGAGGACTGGCGTGACGGGCCTGTTGGTTAGAGGGCAGACGTCCACGTGTCTGTCGGCAAGAGGGCAGGCATAACGGACCTGTCGGTAAGAGGACTGGCGTGACGAACCTGTCGGTAAAGAGGACTGGCGTGACGGGCCTGTTGGTAAGAGGACTGGCGTGACGGACCTGTTGGTATAGAGGACTGGCGTGACGGACCTGTCGGTAAGAGGACTGGCGTGACGGACCTGTCGGTAAGAGGACTGGCGTGACGGACCTGTTGGTAAGAGGGCAGACGTAACAGACTTGTCGGTAAGAGGACTGGCGTGACGGACCTGTTGGTAAGAGGACTGGCGTGACGGGCCTGTTGGTAAGAGGACTGGCGTGACGGGCCTGTTGGTAAGAGGGCAGACGTAACAGACCTGCCGGTAAGAGGGCTGGCGGGACACTCGAAGCGAAACCAGTGATGGCCACTTCGCACCAACACCGAGCTGGGAAAAAGGGTTTGAAAAGGATGCACAGAAACTGCCAGAAGGATTATGTATAGCTAATGATAAACACCTAAGCCATGATCGAACGCAGTGCTGCTGCATCAGCTTGCAACTAGTGTTTAGACTGTTGCTGTTCCTGCTATGTCGCAAGCAAAGCCATAAAAGACAGCTCTGAACCATGCACGTTGGCTTACACTGGCTTGCCGGTTTCTGCGGCTATATGTTGCGGAACGAGAGCCATCAGACCGAAGGGTAAAACAGTTGGTCGAGTTTTTCGTCGGACATCGTGTGTCCACGTGGCTCCACATCAAACGGCACTGAACCTGCCAAAATGGTGTCAAATGCGCATTTCACGACGCGGAGCTTCCACGAGGCCCGCAGCCGAGTCTCACGAAATAATATCCGTTTTTATTCAAAATGGGCACTGATGCCATCCTGAAGCCCTGCTACTCGTCATGCCGTCTGATTACAGCACAAATTACACGGGAAAGGGACGCAGAAACTGTGATACAATGCCGAAAACTCTGCGGCGTTCACCATGGGGCACCCACCCATCCCGTCCATCTGTTCTCAGCTTTGGCTCGTCACCATACGGCGAGTCGGTCGGTTGGAGAAGTGACGTCATCACGGAGACTTCGCTGACGCGGAGTGATACTGGGCTGTATATGTGCTTCGAAACCCCAACTTACGTTTTTAAAGCTACGGTGCTGGTGATTGATATCAGACAGTACGAATTCGAGAACAAGCGCTAGGCAAACAAACAAGCTGCATGATTGCGAGCATATGTTGAGCTGCTATAGGTCTCTCATGGTTTATCATACACGTATATACATATTCACACCTAATAGCATCATTCCAAGCGCCAAAGGTTTCTTCTCACACCATATGGATAGCCTGTGAGATGTTGGTATCTGCAAAAAGGTGTATGGTAAGACGAGAGATGTCTGGACTGCTCTAATGGCATGTTTGTTGTAGCTTTCTTAATTCTGATTAACTACGTTATATTATAATTCGCCGTCTCGGTCACGGCCCGTGCAGGAATGGCGTGCTCTGCAACTCCAGTCATTTCAGTAAAATGATTGGAATAGGCCAATATAAAAGGGGACGGTTATTTATCCAGTGCACAATGTTGCATACATCTCCAAGCATACTTGAAGTGTATGCGTCACCTCCGCGCGTGCGTACACATACCAAAACGTAATGCACGCCGATATCATGGGACAAATCGTGGAAAGTTACCAAAATCAGTCAGGTTCATCTCATGCCGCATCGCTCTGCGCGTTCATGTTTTATTTAGGTGCATGCCTAGATCAACACATATCAACTTGTCATTAATCATAGTGCAACGCAAAATAAAGAAGTGACCTTTTGACGTTTCAAAGAGATCACGAAGTAGTAGTCGCGCCACCGGATGATTCGAAAAGCTGTTTGAGAAATCTGAGACACACAGCATGCGGCTCAGACCACTATTAATGGTTGGCCGTGTTTTTTTGTGGGTAGTAACAACGCCTTACGCTTCTCGATATGACCGTGCTAGTGGTCATAAAACGTCAAATGACGCGCATCATACAGGTTTAGCATGATACCTGGTATATGACATCAAATTGTAGCATTTGATGACGTCATTAAGCTTATTTTCCTCTTGCTGCAAAGATCGATGGTGTCACTCCACGTACCGCAGAATCATTTTTGGTCTTACCGCCAAGGATCATGGAAAATAAAGACACCAGTGAAGTTGACATCTACAACCATGCCGTTGGTGATTTGTCGAACATTACTACTTTTACTGCAGAGGAACCGCTAATAAACTACACGGAATAACTTCGCCCTCAGGTAGCATTATTATTGTGTGGTGCTTTTGAACCCTGATTGGTTCGAGAAGCAATCCAACTCGTCCTGAAATATCGGAAAATTATGTACAGATATTCACGTAAGTGAGCTCAAATACCCTGTTCATTGCAAACCTTCAGGTCAAAAGGTGTGTTTGCCCCCGGAGTGACAATGTATTTGATGCCCACTGACAAAGCTTGGGATCCGCATTCATATTTACGCTATGCCTATGCATGCAAATCTTTCCGTGCCTGCTATCAAAGGGCCTCTTGCTTACCAGTTGCAACAGTAATTGCCCGACAAACTCTATACCTGCGGAACTTTTACGCACCAGCATTTGAAGCACATACATTAAAAAACTTATACATCTGCTAACCACCTTGTGCGTACATTTTTTGTCAAACGACGTTTATTCCCTACCAATATCTTCTTACGGACATGGTTTCTACGAACATTTGTGCCCTTTTATCGTGCACGTGCACATCAGCTTTGTGCACTTTCTTTGGTCAAATAAATTTTCCTGGCGAGCATTTGTCTATAGATATTTGTATTCAAGTAGTGTATGTGCATAGCAGCTTTTCCGTTCGACGTTTCGACGAGCGAACTCTGTCTGCGACGACCAGTTGTGTCAAACATTTGTGGACTTCGACCATGCATCTTCATGCACTATTTTTACACACCTACTCTTGTCAAAGAAACCTTGTTCCTCATCAACGACTTCGTGCGAGCATTTGTGTGCGATTAATTTCGTACGACCTTACTCAATGCGAGCTGTTGCGCCTACGAACATTTCCGTGCCAAATTGTTGACAATACCAACTTAATACCCACGTACATGATTTCAGCGAGCCAGAGGTATTCGAGTATAGGTCTGCGAACGCTTGCTGTTCACACTTCCGTATGCGTACTTTTGTCCGCAGTGCACATGCGGCCTTCTTATGATACGCAGTTATCAACCAGTGGCGGTTGTGAGAAGGTCGTGCTGCGCCTAATCCATTGAGGGAAGGAATGATGACCATACCAGCCCAAAACCGGGTTTGTCCGCGGTTTCGGACCTTGTTCTTATTCAATGTTAAAGCGGGCTGACAAGAGCAAGCTGGGGGAGACTGATGGGGGGTGGGGGGGGGGGGGGGGGCGCCGATGTGGCGTGTCTTGTAGGGATGTGTAGCCTTACAGCTGTGGGTTGGACTCTGTGCTCTATCGTCAAAGACCCGTGTGCTGTATCTACGGTTGTCACTTTTTAAATTCGGTTTGAGGATCCAGCCCGAGAGGCTGACTGAACCAGAAATAGCCTTTTTAAATAACCCAATGTTTAAAAAAGTCATGAAAAGCTTACAGCAGAATGTAATTCACAGAACAATGATATATGTAAATCTCAGAAGGAAATCACCGATGACTGACTACCGTTGTCGCTAATCATGTCGTATAACCCCCACAGCCACGATCGAGCGACAAATGTACTCGCCACTGTTGGAAAATGCGGCAAGTTTTATCTAAGTAACCTTGTCCTTTTAACGCTAACACATGTTGCCGCCATTGTTCTTTATCCCAATTCAGGCGTTATCACTTGAAAAACGCGTCAAACATTTGCAGCATGGCTGAATATATGAAGGGTTATCACGACAACAGCATCAAACGTATCTGCAGGATAATATTTGGTACATAATTAGTATGGGATGATAGCGATGTGCTTAGGTACCTACTGGCTGGTATACCAATAGTTAAAATAATTGTTCTGCATTTCTCTGGCCCGGTATTCGCCTTTGATCCCCATGCACTGAGGGTGCTCAGAGGAGCCCGCTCACGGGGGGGGGGTTCAATTCAGCATTGACAGGAGCTCCATCTCCCCCCCTCCCCCGAAAGTATACAGAGTGACACTCCTGGCTGTGCCATACGCTTCAACAGTCGCCTTCGGCTGCGTTCCATGCAGCATCCTCACACGGATCACAACCATTATAGGTGGCGTCCTGACTGCCCCAAAGATGGCAGCACTTGCAGGGTGAGTCGTTGCGGTACGATTTTCTTGAACAGCATAGTGTTGATGTATTCAAGACAATTCTGATCAGGCATGGTATTCAAGGACCAGTATTTCCAAGCGCATCGACAGATGACAAGGTGTGCGTTATTGAGATTTCCCATCCAGCATCATTTATTTGGCAGTCTCGGGTGCGAAGTTGGGGCTGCTTTCTTGTTCATGCCGTTGAATCGCCGATCTTGCTTTATTCGCTCTGTAAGCTACACCAGCCCGGATATCATCACTGACTGTTTTCTACCTGTGGTGGACGTGTGCGTCCTCTGTCATAAGTTGTCGTCCGCCATGACATCCGCGACGATCACGCAACTAGGGAGGGGAAACTCAACTACCAAACCGAGACGTCACACAGCAACGGGTACCCCGCAAACCGGAAGAAAAAGGCTATGCTTAACAAGCAGGGCAGCCAAAGCAAAAACCAACAGCAGCGGTGGCATCATTATCTTACAACAAGAGCTCGTCAAGGAAGATCGGAAGGGTCTGTGCACGATGCAACATCAGGACAGTCTGAAGAAGCAGTTCAACACTTCGGAGAGCACTCACTTAAGTGATCTCACCAATGCCAAAACGGTGAGGAACATGCACAAACTGTATATGCGACATGCCATGTAACTGTGACAGGGTCCACAAAGTTGAGACAAGTCGATTTCGATCGGTCAGATCGGAAGAGCTCAGAAAGACAACCATCGTGGGTAAGACTCCATGTGGTGTGACCTATCCCTGTACCAATATCTCTTCTACATCCTGAGCCGATAATCCCCGCCTCTGCTGATTCTTCTCGGTTTCTCCCTTCTCCTGATTCCTCGTTTCCAGGCTCAGCATCCCTCACATCTTCGTCGGTGATTTCTATATCGGCGTCATCGTCCCCCCTCAGGAATCCTGGACTCTCAGTTCATGAACCGCCACCCATCATTTCCTCACCTTCCCTCCTTCTTGCGTCTTCCTCCTCTCCAACTACTTCATCCCTGTTGAACGCATCCCCACCGTCACCTTTCTTCGCTTCCATTGGCCCTTCTTCCTCCCCCCCCCCCCCCCCCCCCTGTTGATGACATGGCTTAAATCGATCGTGATGGACTACCATCCGATATTTTGGTCTCCCTTTCAGCATGACCCCGTATGTCACACCTTCTTGCAAGACTGTAACCACTTGATACGGCCCACACCACATCTGCAGCTTCGGCGAGCGGATACCATATCCCCGACTTGATAGGCATACTGACGGGTGCCCTGCGCTTGCCTTTCTCGTCGTATCCGGGCCTCACGCACGATATTATCTTGCACTCGGCGCTGAGCTTGACGGAGGGATTCCATCATACCTTGCACGTACTCCATCTTGTCACGAGTCGATTGTCCATCACCATACACAGCCTGAGCGGACCGTCTGTCTTGCCGTCCATAGGACAGGAAGAATGGCGACTCTCTTGTAGTTTCGTTGGTGCTTGTGCGATAAGCGAACAAAACGAACGGTAGGTGCCTATCTCAGTTTCACTGATCTTCACGGATATACATTGACAGCATTGCGCACAGGGTGTGACTGAATCCTTCAGTTTGTCCGTTGCCTTGTGCATGGTACGGAGTTGTGCGAGTCTTCTTGATGTTCAGCCTCCCGCAGATCTCCTGGACTACCGTCGCTTCAAAGTTTGTTTCCTGATCCGAGTGGATCACCTCGGGACACCCGTGGCGGCATATCAGCTCTTCCACAAATATATTTGCCGCGGTCTTCGTCACCCCAAGATGACCTGCAGAGGAATCGTCGTGACACCTCGCGAGCACATTTTCCACTTGTGCCCTCGGCACAACCACCTGCTGGTGCTCAGTGCCGTTCCGAACGAGCACACAGATCAGCAGTCCCTCGCCATCTTTCCGCAATCTGTCCTGTTGCGACACGTAGTGCTTCACTACTGGCGATGCAGCTACAGGACATGGACGCCTGCTTGTAATCAGCTCAGTGACCATTGACAGGTGCCGGTTTTCTTGTTCAGCCAATCTTACTCCAAACTCACCATCAGGCGTCGTTGCCCGCATCTCTATCGCGCGGTGTCCTTGGCAGCCATCTACAGGGCAGCAGGATAGGGAACCTGCATGCGGAAGGCTGGATTCTGGTCGGCACTGAAGTTCTTAGTCCATTGCTTCCAACTCCAGAATCCACCGCGCCAGCTTGCCCCTGGGATCCTTGCTCTGTTGGGTATGGACCAAAGGATTGCGGTCAGTCCGCAGTATGAAGTGCTGCCCATGCAGACACGCCCGGAATCGACAACTCGCCCAAACGAGAGCGAGACACTATCGCTCAGTTGCAAAGTATTTCTTCTCTGCCTTAGTCAGACTGCGACTAGCATATGCCACAACGTGCTCCTCGTCATTTTCCTCTTGAGTCGGTATCACCCCAAGACTTACACCGCTGGCGTCAGTTGTCAACGTGAACGGCTCCCGGAAGTTCGGGTAGCACAACAGCGGAGCAGACATGAGTTTTTCAACATTGCAGAGGCTACAGCGCACTCTTCTGTTCGTCTGAAGCAAGATACACCCTGTAGTAGTCGCTACAGAGGTCTTGCCAGATGGGCAAGCTGTGGAATAAAGCGTCGGAGGTGCGACACTAATCTCAGCAACTCACGCACCGCCCGATTGGACGACGGGGCTGGGAAGTGCTGCACTGCAGGCACTTTCGAGGGATCAGGGGACACGGCCTTCCCACTGACTACATGCCCGAGGAACTGAACCTCCTTCCGAAACAACCTACACTTCCTCGGATTCATTGCCAGATTTGCTACCCGCAGCACTCCCAAAACAAATTCCAGTCCCTCCAAACGTTCACTGAGCGTGCTTCTGAAGGCGATTATGTCGTCGGAATACACAAGATAGATGTTCCAAACGGAACCCGTTAGCGACACTGTCATCGGTCACTGAAGCGATGCCGGCGCCCTTTCAAGCCCGTAGATGTCACGTTCAAAACAGTCCTTTGTGCGTTGCAAAACCAGTCTTTTGTCCATCCTCCTGCTTCAGCTCCTGCTGCCAATACCCACTTCTCATTCCCATGACATGGAACCACTTGACCCCGAATAGAGCGCCAACAGTTATCTATTCGGGACAGTGGAAAAGTGTCACTCGTGGTATCCGCGTTTAGTCTACGGTAGTCGATGCAAAATCGAATCGTCCCATCTTTCTTCTGCACCGGAACTACTCCTGCTGCGTAAGGAGACACACTTGGCCTGATGACGTCACGTTCCAGCATGTCGGCAACCACTTATCCATTTGCTTGCAGATTGCGAGCACCTACAGCCTGGTACTTATCTTCAAACGTCCCATCAGGGGTGTGCATTATGCACTTTCCGCCTGGCTGGTCCAGAGCCACGTTCTCCTTCGTGACGATCTCGTGTCGACCTGGCACGACAATATTGCTTGACAGTGTTACCCTGCTACAGCGGAGGGCTGACACAGGTCCAGCCCATATCTCATCACTAATGGAGGCAATCTTTTCGAAACTACAGACACCTTTCCGGAGACCCAGTTAATTGGAACGATGCCCCCCAGTCTTCTCATCACATCAGTGACACACTTTTCATGACACAGCCCAGCAAACACTGCGTGGCCATTGCTGGCACAACAAACACAGGATGCTGTGAAAGAACAGGGGCGCCGACACAAAGATCCGCCAACACCAATGCCTGGAACAACAACTGTTTACCATCGATTGTAACAGGCTGCTGGCGCACCGCGCAAGGTGCTGAATCGCAAACGCCCGGGACTGCCGAGCTGACTGATGTGCACTCGGCTCCTGTGTCCAGCAACCTTGTAACAGACTGCCCGACCGACCCTCCAGCATACCGACCTCAAAATTGTCGGAAACAGTGGTTGCACCTACAACAGCTTCTACATCGTGCGCACCGCTGCACAATCCTTGGGCCACATCGTCACCAGGCCCCGCGCCTGGTACCGCAGAATGACCCTCTTCTCCGGCTCTCACTGAAAACCCATCTGAGCTCGGCAGTTACGCGTAAATGGCCGGGCTGTCCACATCGGTAGAACGGATCACCATGCCCCCACGCTAGGCCACCACAGTCTCTGGCCAAGTGAGCGCGACTACCACAACGATAACAAGCACCACTAGGAACTGCTGTTCTTCCATGACCCCCATGTTCAGTGCGCACGCCCGCTCGGTAAGCACCTCTACCGCGCACTCCGTGATGAGCACCCCCAAAGGTCAATCTGCCAACGCTCGCCTGAAGTTCTGCCATGGAGACTGCCACCCGCGCTGACCTGTAGCCTTTCTCGTAAAGATTTGCTACAAGCCGTCTGTATTTTGTTAGTTGTAATTGGGAATTTACAAAGTACAAATGACACATGTGTCATAAAAGCAGCTTGCGCTGTAGAATCGTAGTTGTTAAGCTCGTCGCCATGTGTAATTTGTCGCCGCCACTTAGTCGGTCCAAGGACGCATAGGACCCCGACCAGCTTTTAGCATCTCATAAGCCCAACGTTGACTTGACGTCACTGGAGTCTTGTCGCGGCGAGTGCAGCACGCAGCCCTGCGCGGTGAATGTCACGATCTGGATATTTGCATCTCAGTTGGTTACAGCTGCATAGTATGCCAAAGTTGCTGGGAATGGGTACTCTTTCTTCCCTCCGCCCCTTGAAATATCGAATACATCGAATCACATCAAACACTTAGTTCGATGCGAATTCGGGAGACCTGACTCTAAATTGCGTCGCCCACACTGAGTGGGACGTTGGTGTCAATCCAGTTAGGCCAACCGTTCTCGCCGTCCCCGCATCTGCCGGCGCCGGTTCTGTGTCATCCATGCGCATGTGCCCACGGTCGCACCCAGAGTCTTGTTGGAGCACGGGTGGCACTGTGTTATGAAAGACCCCCGTTGACAGTCTCCAAGTTTTGAGCGGCCCCCTACGTTTTTTCCTTTGTTTCTTTTTTATTCATTTATTCGGACGGAACGCCTTCATAGGGGGACCATGGAACGGATACTGAGGGGACCACGTACTTGGTTCGTTCAGGCGGCCCTGTGAATGAAACACTGGGGCCACAGCATACTTAGGTTGCAGCACTCTGGTGACGCGGGCGCCGGGCCTCCCGATCGATTCGGAGGAGCTTTGAGGATACATTGGTCTCATTCATGACGCAGGCCGTCCTCTGATGGGAGCGGCTGGCACGGCTCGGATGATGATGATGATGATTGGGGCTTTAGGGCGCGCCGACTTCTAGGGTCATTTTGCGCCCATAACAGCTAAGTGTTTACCGAGGTGTAGAAATGGCTGTGAATCCTACCCTTCTCAAAAATGAAAACAACTGTTCGGTGCCAAGCACGCGAGAATCGTCACCAATAAGGTCTAAAAAGGTAAGACCTGACGCATTTCGTCCGAAGTAAAGTACCCGCTCTTCGTTGAGCTGTGGGCAGGAGTGAATAACGTGGCGAACCGTGAGTAGCGCATCACAACGAGGACATTTAGGCCGTTCTCCACCGCACAGAAGGTGGCTATGTGTTGCGTGCGTGTGGCCAATCCGTAGTCTGCTGGGGGTTACTTCCTCGCGTCTCAACTTACGTGAGCTTGACGGCCATGGACTCAGTTGTGGCTTGATCACCTTTAACTTATTGCTAACAATGGCGTCCCAGCCGCGTTGCCATTTCTCCTTCACAAAGGTCGCAATGGCAGGGTAAAAGTTCCTTGTCGGCAACGGTAAAGAACGGGGCAAGGTGCACGCGCTGCCCGTTTTGCGGCCGCGTCAACACGCTCGTTACCCGCAACACCCACATGACTCGATATCCGACATAAGACGACAGTTTTACCAGCAAGATCCAGCGCTGTCAGGTGAACTAACAAATCCTGTATAATGGGACAAAGTGGGTTAAAGGCTGTCAGGGCCAACAGGCTGTTCAAAAAATTGGATAAGATCACGTGTGAATTGCTCTCACCAACTTTGATAAAGCATAGGGCTTTACTGATTGCAACGAGCTCGGACGTGTAGACTGAGGCGTGTTTCGGTAAAGAAAAGGACCGAGTGGCTTGGTCATTTACAAATGCAGCACCAACGCCCACCTCCGTTTTGGACCCATCAGTATATGTGGCTTGAAAACCTATGTACGACCCGATGTGCTCCAGAGCCTTCGATCTCAAGTCGCATGGGATCGCTCCCTGTTTGCTGGTGCATAAAAGGGATATATCCACTTTTGGTGAGATTAGGTCCCATGGAGGTACTAATACGGGACGCGACCTTAGCACACCACGCAGACTTATGTCGCTTTCCCGGAACAGCTTCTTCATCTGGACACCAAACGGAATAGCGGACCGCGTTTCGTTATTTGGGAACTTGCTTTCCACGTCACGTGAAAAAAATGCTAGGCGAGTCGGATGGTTTGGAAACTGAGTCAGCTTGCAAAAGTACCGCATGTCAAGCATTTTCGTTCTCAGTGCCAACGCCGGTTCATTTACTTTCACGGTAAGCCTAGCAGCTGGCGACGTTCTGAATGCCCCGCCACAATGCGTAATGCGTTATGATGCACGGTGTCTAATAAACGTTTGGAGGAACTCGGTGCGCAGTCATCAATAAAACAGCCATAGTCAAGTTTTGAACGTATAAGTGAGCGGCATAGCAGTAGCAGTGTTCTTCTGTCCGCTCCATAACATGTTCGAGACACATACTTCGATATGTTCAATGCTTTAAAACAGTTGTCACGTAGGGAATTCAGATGTGGCCCATACGTTAAAGGGCTATCAAACTGTAGACCCAAGAAGCGGGTAGTGGATTGGTTCGGAATGGTCTGGCCGTATAGCCTTAAAGCCATGGCGGGGCATTGACGACGTCGTCTGCAAAAGTGCATAGCGACCGTTTTCGAGGTTGAGAAACGTAGTCCATTTACAACACTCCATATTTCCAGGCTGATTACAGCCAACTGCAAATGACGCTCCAGGGAAGAAAAGCTTGACGAGGCGTACCAGATGGCGACATCATCCACGAAGAGGGAGCGACTGACCGACTTTGGAAGGGAGTCGCCAATATCGTTTATCATCACAGCGAACAAAGAGACGCTCAGAACACTGCCCTGGGGCACGCCATTATCTTGTTAATACCTATCCGAAAAGTGTGAGTCAACACGAACTCTGAAAAAAACGATCGGCCATAAAGTTTGCTAAGAACGTCCCCATGGCTCCTCGAATGCCGTAATGAAAGAGCTTTTTCAGGATGCCGTAACGCCACGTCGTATCATAGGCTTTTTCAGCATGAAAAAACACAGCGCCAACATGTCGTTTTTCCCTGAAACTGGTGCGGATGTTTGAGTCGAGAGCTATAAGATGGTCAATGGTACTGCGACTTTTTCCCTGAATCCACATTGAGTAGCCGTAAAAAAACGTTGTACCGCTCCAAAAACCACGACAAACGTACATTTGCCATACGTTCCATCAACTTGCAATGCATGATGTCAGTGAGATAGGGCGATAGTCGGCAGAGTCAGTCCCACTCTTACCAGACTTGAGCATAGGGACAACGTGTGACTCACGTCAAGACTCCGGAAAACCTCCATTTGTCCAGAGTTTGTTGTACGTTGCTAAGAAGGCCTCAACTACTGAAGTGGGGAGTTGCTTAAGCATAGCGTTGTGAACTAGATCTGGACCCTCTGTCACGTTGCGCAGCGATCCGATCGCGGAAATTAGTTCGGCCATTGTAAAAGGTCGGTTGTACGACATCTGCTCCATCGTGCTGAAGTCGACTGGGGATGCCTCGTAGGGGATCCGGTGACGTGTAAACTGTGGAACAGCAATGCTATCCCCACACCGTTCGGAGAATGCGCGGGCGATTTCATTTGCTACGTCAGCTGGGTATATAATGTCACGTCCATTGATGCGGAGCACAGTGTGGTACAGACGAGTGCTGTCCAGCAATGCGTTTGATCCGCGCCCATACATTGGATGTAGGTGTTTGGCAGTTAAGTTGGCCGACGTACGATCGCCAAGATGCCCGCTTAGCCTCTAGAATGATGCGTCTAGCAGCCGCTCGTGCTGGTTGAAGTGCAATTAGGTTCTCAGTCGTGCTCCGACGGTCAAACTTCCTAAGGGCCCTCTTACGCGCACAGATGGCGTCCCGGCACTGCTGCTTCCACCATGCGACAGGAGGACGACGAGGGCAGCCCAACGTTCGCGGTAAGCACCCTTCTGCAGACCGCAAAATCAACGAGGTCAAATCCTCTACTGACAGGAGTTCACTCGCTGGCTGCATAGTACGGGAACGCTCGATACTCGCTCGAAACTCAGTCCAGTCGGCTTTTCTAAAATTCCCAGCGCTGTGGTCGAGAACCAAGGAAAACGTCAACCCGGTACTTGATTAAAATGGGAGAGTGGTCACTTCCCATTGGACTGTCTGACACCGACCAGTCCAAATAGTTGATCAGTTGGGGGCTCAAAAGACTGAAGTCCATTACCGATGCCTGCCCCCGATGGGAGTGTAAAATGGGTTCGCGTACCGTGTTAAAAGGCACGGCCTTTCTTCATGTATGAGGGCTACGCAGCGTTTCCCCGCTAGTTTTTGTCTGGACCAACCCCACGCTGAGTGATGAGATTTAAAGTCACCTAATATAAGGGCAAGCGGCGGAAGCTGAGCCACCAGGCGTCTCAGATGAGCGGACGGAAACCAAGTCCCCCGGAGGCAAGTAGATTGAGCATATGGTGATCGTATGGGCAGTTTAACAACACTTTGACTGCAATAGCTTGAAGCTCAGTGTTTAAAGTCATCCTTGTGGCACACACGCTGTGGTGCACGGCCAGGAGGACGCCACCATGTGCAACAGGGTCAGCTGGCAAATCTCGCCGCCAACAGCATGACCCGAAAGAACCAAAACGCTGTTAGGTGCCAGTTTTGTCTTCCTGGAGACATAGCAGCGCCGGACGCCGCTCGTTTACGCATACTTGTAATACCAGGTAGTTTGTTCGGACGCCCCTGCAGTTCCAGCTGTAAATATTCGCCATGTAGCTAAGAGGTTAGGACGGGCCGTAGCTTCCTATCACTCCGCAGTATCGACGCCTACGGGAGGGGGGGGGGCATGTGTTTGGGCTGTAGTGTAAAACAGACCTACTTTTAAGTACTCTACTCGGCTGCGCCGGGCCACAGCAGACCCAGACGGTCCAGCTAACGGGTGCAAGGACCCACTGGGGTCTGACCCCGACCGACGCCGGCCGGGTTCTGGCCGAATACGTGGGCGTGCCGTCTGTGGGCGAGATGGTCCAGGAGGGGCTACGCTTTTCTGGGGCGCCCCACTCCAGACGGGGACGGCGCCGGCGAAGCCGTGACCCTTGAAGGCGGCGCGGAGGAGGGCCCATCGGTTGCCTTCGAACTCCGGATTATCTCCACCGCGCTCGCTTGGCTTCGCAGGCGCCGCCTGTCGTCTTCCTGACGCTCCATCGTCTCGGCTATACGCTCACAGGCACTGGCGAGGGGTGTCTTGGCAGGAGGGAGCTTGGGGTGCTGGCTGTGAGTCCAGCGCGCGTGTTGATGGTACAACTGATAGGCCAAATGACCTCAGAAGTTCCAGAAATTGAACAGCCGTCATTTCCTCGATCACATTAGTTTGCGGCAACGAAGCTTTCACTTTCGATGCGTACCATATTTTTGGGTGGGTTTCGTTATAAAGTTCTCGAGCCTCACGGAAAGATACGTTTTTAGACGTTTTAATGATATGATTTCCCTCTCTTGGCGTAGGCTGGGCATGAGCGGTCGTACTACACATGCGGAAACCTGGTCCTTGCCGCAGTTGACACAGTGGGGTTTGTCAGGAGTACAGTCTTCGCTCATGTGCTCGAGGGACGCACATTTGCCACACGCTGCGCGTTTCTGACAGTTGGGTTTGGTGTGGCCAAATCCTAGCACAGATAGCACCGCATGGGGTTAGGCATGAACTGACGAACTTTCACGCGGACGTATCTCACACGTATCTCGGATGATAAGTCAGGGCCACTGAACGTGAGTATAAGGTTGTTCGTGGGCACCAACTCTCCTCCCTTCTGACAAGGATCCGTTGAGCGGCGGTCACTCCAAACTCCGGGAGCTCCTCCACGACCTCTTCCTCGTCAACGTCACGCAGGTCAAAACAGTTCAACACGCCCCTGGACAAATTTTTCGTGCTGTGTGGTGTCGCTGACATTGACACTTTTTTCCCGTTACCAGCCCCATCCCGGACACTGTACGAAAATTCAGCTGCTTCCATAGCCCGATTCGCCTCCAAGTTATTAAATTACACGGCTATTTTTCCATCCCGGAGCTTCTCACATCTACAATTTTTCCAGATTTGTCGCAGCGAATTCTTCTCTGAAACGGTGACATGGACGCCAACCTAATCTCGTCACTTTCAAAGACGAGGATCCGTGGTCAGGGGATAGTAGAGTCTTTTCTGCACCCTTGGGTTATCGTGGTCCGACCCCCTTTCGGAGGACGGGTGTTTTTGGAGTTAGAGGATGCCATGCAAAAAAGGGGTTTTCTTTGGGCACCCGGGCTCTCCACCCACCACGGAGCCCAACTGGGGGACGGCCCAACACTCTCTCGGAAGGTGGTCGGCGCCAGGGCTACCCCGGTGCTAAACGGGGCGAACGACACCTCCCATACGGCCAGGTGTAACCGGGGAGATCCCTCCCCGTCCTGACCGTGGTTCAGCGCCGCAGCCCCTTGACCCCTTAAGCCGCTGCGCGCGGCCAGGCGCCCCAAGTGGGAACCCGCAAGGAACACCCAACCACAACGCGAGCGACAAGCCGCTAGATCCGTGTGGGGCCCCACGGGCCCCCACGCCCCCGGATATTCTGGCCAAAGTGGAGTATTGGGACGCGCCGTGACTGACCCGCACGATGCGCCTCTCAGCCACCAGGATCGGATCAACCCGAGAACGTGGGCGAGGGGGCACGGCGACTCCGATAAAACGAGGATGAGGAGTGGTAATAGGGCGGGATGCGGGAGTGCGGGTAATGTGGAGGGAGCGGGCAGGACAAGGAATGGGAGCTCACGTACCGGCGGGGTTGCTACGCCCTGAGAAGAACAGCTTGCGCTGTCCACCCGTTACCGGAGCTGGGACCCGAGGGGGCGCTAGTCCCCTACACCGCCATTAATTCGCACCAACAGCAGAGGCGCAATCAAGATGTTTTAAGGGCGAGAAGGCAGCCCTTGGTGAGAACGCATCATACCAATTTTTAACTTTCCTTAAGAGCCAGGTATGGTAAGATGAAGATCTGTGGGACGAATGGGGCCCCCTTGACGTGCTCCTGCGTAATAACCAAACAGCAGCGACAGCAGGGTTTGAAGACTGCGGCCATGCAGGCAGGAGTCGGTTTTCCCCCTTTGTGTGGACCCTTGTGTGACACGCCTCTCCCATATGTTGTCTCCCCAACAAATCTTCTGATCCGAATGCTACAAAATCTTAGGAAAACCTAAATATCACAAGGACATTATTCAGACATCACCTGCGGCTGATGACCATACTACTAAGATAAAGGACTATTCCATGCCACCAGCTTGAAAATAAAAACTGACGTACATCAAAATAAAGTGGCCTAAGGGACGGCAAAGGAACGCATTTAGAGCGAGGTTCGGTTCCCAGGCCTTCGCAAGGGCGTTATTTCCCTAAATAATCTGTTGCGTGGAGGGGCGGAAAATGGCTCACCCTACTACCACAAAATATACATCTCACTGAATTTGGCCGACTTTCAATTAATAGTTCTGGACGTGTCTGCTCCCCACCACCACCACATACACACTGTCCCCACACACACCAGCTGAATAGGAAACTACACCCTTGGGTCCTCTGCTTACCCCCAACCATTTAGAAAAGTTCACGCCTCTGCTTGCAGGATAATGGAGGCATCAACCGAAATGCTTAATCTGCCCTATGCTCCAGCTATGCCACAGCGATGGGATCAGCAGCGGCGAAACCAATGACACATAAGGGCATCAGTGACGTCATTGCCCCTTGGTTAGTAGCACAGGATTTTACCAGTGGGCAATCAAATGATGCCCCCCCCCCCCCCTCAGTGTTTCACCCGCCAGCTGATATTGCCAAGGCTGATCAATTGTCTATCTCTTATAAAAGCGCTGGTTTTGAATCTCTTCATGTTAAAGTGTGATCCTCCTAAATATCAGGCAATGCTTTTTCCTCATTTTGCCCCTGGCTTGGGGCAAAATGAAGCAGTATTCGGGGCAAAACGGACAAGTGATGAGATTGAGTAAGCAGAAGAAAAATATTTTCAAAGTTATAATTTGTAATGGAAACCCATCAATAAATGTATTGCTCGGTGAGTAGGTATATGTCTGAACATGGACGCCGCAAATGTGGCCTGGTTTGG
>NW_023596822.1:5000-33306 GCF_011947565.3 Pollicipes pollicipes
CTACGATTAAGAGGGTGTTGGTAACGGGAGACTGCAGTTTTGCAGGCAGGTACCATAATACAACTTCTCAAGGTTTTCTCCACTTCAAGTTTGCCTGCCTGAGATCGCCATAGTTGCTGGTGGAGGCATGATTCTGTGCTATGGAGGCCGAATCATTTGATCTCCCAGCTGTAACCACACCTTCTCTTGTCTTTCCACACATGTTTTCATTTACAGCCATTGTAAGAGCCGCTTATAGCTTTTGTCATAGCCGGCAGTGATTATGATACTCTCTCTCAATTCGTTAACCGTTCTAATTCAGATAGACGAAACTACCTCCTTCAGTAAATCATCCCTAATGCCATAGACCGATCGTAGAAAATTTTTCGCATGTGTCTACCCAGATGACTTTCTGGGTATCGCTAGATATAAGTGAATATGTTGGTGATTTTGACATTCTGTCCGTCCTTGTCATTTGGTCCATATACCCATTACCCGTTGCCGGTTACCAACCATTCCAAAGCCCTTCGTCTGTGATAGATTTCTTGCACTGTAAGAGACACCACAATGGTTTTGAGACTCTCTGAGGGTCTCAACAGTACCCGATCTATCTTGCCTAAATCCCCTAATGTCCTGAGTTTTGATCATAATTGTCATGCTAAGCATTGTGGGCAACCGTTCATTTCGGCGTTACATCAAGTAATGTGTGAAACCGTCCGGCATTCGCAAAGTTCTTCACCGATCTCTTGGACTCCATAGACTTGGATATAAGACAGCGATTGAAGGCTGCCATCGTGATATCGTTTTCCTGCTCCTTCTTGAAACGTATTGCAACTGAGTTTGGAAGAGCAAGGGAGAGCTGCGTTAAAATGCTGTATGCGTTTCTTGATGCCGGATTTTTACGTTGATTGGTCTTGTATGTTAGACGATGCTCACCAGTTAATGGAATAGACAGCAAGTTTTCGTTCAGTCGCGTCATATCCACTCGTTCTGTTCTCCATGTCCTTAGCACAGATACAACAACAAAAGGAAAATTTGACGTCCTGTGTGGCAATCAGGTTTTGCCTTCTCACGACGATGGCACATCTGGTGCTCTTGTCAGAGAACGTAATGTTTAAACTGTGCAATTCCGTGCTCAGTGTCGGCCGCTTCCACAGTTTGCGGGGAGCACGCACCGCCTCATGCGTCATAGCCATGTCCCAGCGAGGTGAGATGAATGAAGGCCAACCTTCATGGCCTGACCGTATAAAAGCGGGCCGTAACTAAGGGCCGGCATCCACTCACTGTGTCTCGCCCAAGTCGCACACTTTGCAAGACGCAGAGATGAACGCTAAGCTGGTGGTAGGTTTTTGTACGATTGTGAGGCAGTACGCTTTTACGCAAGCGCATAACGTGAGCTTGGAACACATGTCGGCTGCCAGTTCAAAATCGCTGAGAAGCTGCTCGTTCTGGATTTGAAAGATTGTGCCCAACATCACGTGGAACCTTTGCTATATACCACAGTGTGAAGTCATTTTGCTACGGCATTGCGGATGGTACAAGAGAAGCGAAATCATATCTCTGCGGCTGTGGTGACTTATTCGAGACCTTGATCCGAACTTATTTGAATACTTCTGTTTTTAGATATAGCGGAACTTACTCTGATCAGGCTTCGCGAGATCCTGCCGCCACATACTGCACCGCATTAAGTAAGAAGGGATAGAAATGATCCTCTTTTTTCCAGCTTCTCCTCATCGCCGCCGTTGTGGCTGTCGCCTCTGGCGGTTACCGTGGGTACTCTGGCGGTTACGGTGGCCACTCTGGTGGATATGGCGGCTACGGTCGCCGATACGGTGGCTACGGCGGAGGATATGGTGCCTACGGAGGCGGATACGGTGGCTACGGCGGTGGATATGGCGGCTACGGCGGTGGATACGGTGGCGGCTATGCTGGTTACAGCCGCGGCTACGGTGGATACAGCGGCGGCTATGGTGTTTACAGCCGTGGCTATGGCCACTAAAGACGTCCTCTGGGTGGCTACGTCAGATGGTGCTAGTCACGCAGCAAGGCATACGGATATGCTTCTAGGAGCTACCGATCCACCTATTACTCCAGGAGCAAGTGACACAGTGAGTATCATTCCATTCACGTGCAATTCCTTGTGTGAATAGAGGCTTTTGCATGATGCGTCGATATCTTTTGCGTTGCGTTGATTTTTTTTTTTTGGTTGATGGTCGAAAAAATAAAATGTACTCCTATATCATTGTGCAACCGCACACATTTTATGCATTGTGAGGCGGATGGAAAAAAGAAGATTTCCCTACATTCTACTGAATGCGTTTGCGCGCGAATGACTGTACGACGAAGCCTTAGCCCAATGATATCTTGGTTTGAAACCCGGGAAGCCATGTGCCATTTAGCGAGTTACGTACCCATTCCTCTGAAAATACCTACGAACGTGCTATTTCAACAGGGACAAAGCTCGAAGGACAAAAATGACTTAAAGAAAAGACAACGCTGATTCGCATATCACGCTGGAGGTATGGGAACAAGCCCGACATAATGGCATGCATGCCAGTTTCTACCCTGGCAGGCTCTTCAGCCATAAGCTGTAGCCTCCTTACGCTGGTATCTTTCCGTCGGTGATCTCAACCTGTCATGCTGCTTTGGAAGACTGCGTGGTTTCCAAGCTTGGCAAGAAGTGTACACTATGGGGTTGCCTAAGTTTTGGGCGAGCGTGCAGCCGACAGGCACACATTTAGGGGACGGGAAATACATTCATAAGATGTAACGTGTGGCCCTCATGCCGAGACCTGTGGAGGAAATACGACATTACTCTTTCGAAGGCTATCATGCCCCAACAGAAGGTGCAGAGCAGCCTCTGTACAGAACACCGTCTGGCCACCATGTGCAGCCTTCGAGCTGAGGCAATACGCGCCTGACATCTGTGTGCACTCTGTCAGAAGCGCGCCGAACCAACAGCCACCCGGCACCTGCACGCACGACGCTAGCAGGTCCACGCCGAACCAGCAGCCGCTCGTCATCTACACGCACCCCACAAGCAACACCACGCTGGGCCAAACCACACCGCGTTCATGACCACAGGACACTAAGGTATAGCTGTGTAGCCCTCGTCGAAGAGCTAGATCACTTCGGGGAGAGGGCAAGGCTGGGATGATTGGTAGTGTTCTGGTTCTGGTTCTGGTATGGTTCTGATGGCGTGGTGCACCGGGCGGACACGGTGACACGGGTTCTGGTTCTGGTTCTGGTATGGTTCTGACGGCGTGGTGCACCGGGCGGACACGGTGACACGGGTTCTGGTTCTGGTTCTGGTATGGTTCTGACGGCGTGGTGCACCGGGCGGACACGGTGACACGGGTTCTGGTTCTGGTTCTGGTATGGTTCTGACGGCGTGGTGCACCGGGCGGACACGGTGACACGGGTTCTGGTTCTGGTTCTGGTATGGTTCTGACGGCGTGGTGCACCGGGCGGACACGGTGACACGGGTTCTGGTTCTGGTTCTGGTATGGTTCTGACGGCGTGGCGCACCGGGCGGACACGGTGACACGGGTTCTGGTTCTGGTTCTGGTATGGTTCTGACGGCGTGGCGCACCGGGCGGACACGGTGACACGGGTTCTGGTTCTGGTTCTGGTATGGTTCTGACGGCGTGGTGCACCGGGCGGACACGGTGACACGAGTTCTGGTTCTGGTTCTGGTATGGTTCTGACGGCGTGGTGCACCGGGCGGACACGGTGACACGGGTTCCTTCCACGTTGATTGGAAGAGCGTGTGGCAGACAATTAAATGGTTTATTGCAAGTCAACGCAAACATAGCTAATGCAAGATTTCCAGAACGTTGTGGATCTCAGCCCCTGCCCGCATCCCCGGTTCAATTGCTCACGCACATGACCGTGGTATGACATGATCATGTGCATTGATCAACACATGAGAATTCCGCATAAAATTGATTGTTTGTGAGGCTGCCAGCTAACGAATGCATAATGTCCTATGCATTTTAATGCATTGAAATATTATTGTCGGGCCTTGCCCTCCCTCCCCCTCTCCCCCCCCCCCCCTACGTCCTTCCTCCCCCCTCCCCTATGACAAATTTGTGGCACTGCCTCTGTTCACAAGCGTCTACCATCATAAATCCCCACCACGCTACAGTTGAAAAAACTTCTGATATACCGGATATGATCGGTGACAGAAACTGACACTTCTGCCAACCGACTGGTGAAAAATGCGAAGATAAAAACGAATTCCACCAGATCAGACAGACCACATTGTAGTAGACCATCTCATCTGGACGAAACTCAAACTGGAGTCTTGGTCTGTACTTGTTCACGCTTGCAGCCTGAGCATGTTTAGAACACATGTCGAAACGTTCACGTTTTGCTGTATGAGCAAGTTAAGCCATGAGATGCTACCGAATATAGGAGCTTTAACACGCGTTCGGGTGGCCGGTTGAACACCCCTTGCTCAGGTGGGGAGTGGGGTCCATTTGACCCCCTGAGATCCCAGGAACTAAGACAGCTATATACACCAAATTCACAAGGTATGTTAACCTGTACGTGGACTCACTGAAACCAAAGCTTGTGGTTCCTAGGTCATAACCTCGGGTCGAGAAAGGTTGCAGGCTCACTTTCAGGTTGGCCTCCAAAGGGTCCCTGGAACCTAGACAACTGTTCTAGGCAAAAGGCCGCATGCTCGTTTAAGGTAAGCGATCTTGTTTGACCTGTTGAAGGTCATGGTGACCAAAATCATTCCAGACTCCTTTAAGTTTTGCATGTGAATAAGCGACAAAGATTACGCTAGGCAGTATGTTCCTAGCAGGACTTGGGGTATTGTAGTTCCGTGATCTTTACATCACACAATTTATGACCTTTACATCACACCTTTACATCAACAGTTTTTTGCATCACACAATGCGCTATGCCATTGTCTACAGCTATTCAAAATTGGGCGCGACTATGCCTCGCAATCCGAAACACATTTCGGAAAAACCTGGGGGTGGGGGGGGGGTGAGGGTCAATTTGACCCCCACCCAAGCTTGTGTTAATCTGGATAGTTTTTAGCAGGTGCAAGACAAAATACTACACACTATAATTTATCAGTGGTGGCGTCACGGATCACTGGCGATGCAGTGCTCTCCAATGCCCCTCGGAACAATATTTTTCAGGAATTTTTTTAACCAAGATCCACTTAAAAAACTTTGAAGTATAAAAACCAAATAACTAGGTTCATTACCAGAAGTAAAAATTGTGGCTTGTCGCAGCACCTCGCCAGGAACGTGATCAGTTTGCCACGCGGCGTTTGAAAGCGTCGCACCATTTAAGACAGATGGGCTCGAATGGTTGCCACGCAGCAATGCATTGTGTTCAGTGCAAGGCAGCGGGATGTCCTTGGTTATAGTCATGCCGCGAGAAGCTGACGGACTAGAATAACGAAGTTATCGTCAGGGTTTTATGAAATAGCGTTAAAGAGCCCTGTCGATGCGGACGGAATGTTGGTTGAGGAGAACTGAGTTGTAGCTTCAGAGATAAACAGTGGACGTTCGAGCGAAGCATGTCACAGATTCATCCATGGCTTGCTGCTGCTATGAGGACAGCGCCTTTGAGGTAAGAGGCCAGGCATCGTTGGTGTAGGCTTCCCACATCGCCCGTTACACCCCTGACTTAACGTACTGAGCGGTGGACAGGCGTGGAATATAACACTTTTTATTGTTATCGTATGGCACAACTAAATGAAGGCATTAGAGGAGTTGAAAAATGTCCTTTGCATCTGTTGATACCAATATTGCATGGGTTTTCTCTAAATAATTGAGACCATGCTAACGAGTGCGAGTTTTGCGCCGGTTATGACCATGCAAAGACAGTGAAGGTCCCCAACAATTTCAACTAAATATACGATAGCGTTACAAAACCAAGAGTGATACTGTTGTCAGGTGCTTCTAGGCCCATGTTTTCGGTAAATGTCGAGCTACAGGTATAAAGTCATGTGCCAAGCCGTCTGTCCTTTGCGAACGTCTTATCGGATCTCATACACTCGATGGACTTCGATATACGCCAGCGAATCATTGCTGTTGGCGTGCATCTCGTTTTTCTTGTTCCTTGTTGTACCGCGTTGCAACTGACTTTGGAGCAGCGAAGGAGAGCTGCGTTAAAATGGGGTATGCGCTTATGGATGCCAGAATTTTCATTTTGCTCGTCTTGAGTTTAAATAAAATTTACCAATGAATGGAGCAGACAGCATATTTTCGTTCAGTCGCGTCATATCTACCCCTCATGCTTTCCATGTGATCAGCATGGACACAACCCAAAATCAAAAGTTACGTGCTGTGTAGCCAGCAGGTTTTGCCTTCTCACAACGTTTGCACGTATGGTCATCGTGCTCAAGAACATCGTGTTTGCATTGCGCAATGCCGTGCTCAGTGTCGGCCTTTCCCATAGTTTGCCGGAAGCACGCACCGCCTCATGCGTCATAGCCATTTCCCAGCGAGGTGAGGTGAATGAAGGCCAGACTTCAAGCCCTGCCCGTATAAAAGCGGGCCGTAACTAAAGGCCGGCATCCACTCATTGTGTCTCGCACCAGTCGCACACTTCACAAGAAGCAGAGATGAACGCTAAGCTGGCGGTAGGTTTTTGTGTATTTGTGAGGTAGTACGCTTCTACCAACACGCACAACGTGAGCTTGGAGTGCATGTAGGTTGCCAGCTCGAAATCGGTGATCAGCTGCTCTTTTTGGATTTAAAAGCTTTTGCCTAACATCACATGAAAACTTTGCTATGTGCGACAGTGTGAGGTCATTTTCGTGCTCAATTGCGGAAGGTACAAGAGAGACGAAATCAGATCTATTCGAGTGTTGTTCGTTGTTGGAGACCTTAATGCAAAACGTTTAGTATTTTTGCTTTTAGATTTAGAGGGACTTCGTCTGATCAGGCTTTGTGGGATCCTACCTCCGCACACTGCACCGCATTCCATAAGAACGGATATAAATAGTGCTCTGTTTTTTTTCAGCTGCTGCTCATTGCCGCTGTTGTGGCTGTCGCCTGTGCCGGCTATCGTGGGCACTCTGGCGGTTACGGTGGCCACTCTGGTGGATTGGGCGGCTACAGCCGCCGATACGGTGGCTACGGTGGACAGTACGGTGGCTACGGCGGCGGATACGGGAGTTACGGCGGTGGATACGGTGGCAGCTATGGTGGTTACCGCCGCATCTTTGGTAGTTACGGGCGCGGCTACAGTGGTTACAACCGCGGCTATGGCCACTGAAGACTTTCTCTGGGTGGCTTCGTCAAATCGTACTAGGCACGCAGCAAGGCATACAAATTTGCATCCAGGAGCTACCAATGCAGCTATTTCTCCAGCAGCAAAGGACACAATGAGCACGACTCCAGTCACGTTCAATCCCCTGTCTGAGTGAAGGCTTTTGCGTAATGAGTTTCTTCATTTGTCCCTTTATGGTCGAAAAAATAAATTATGCACCTATATCGCTGTGCAACCACATTCATTTGTGCGTTGCAAAGTTTCTGCAAAGAAATGAAGTTACTGTTAAACGTTATTAAACGCGTTTGCGCACGAGTGACTGTGCGGCGATGCCTTTACCCAATGATGTCTACGCTTGGAACACTGGAAGCTCTGTCCTATTTGGCGCGCTACGTACCCCTTCCTCTGTAACAAGTGACGATCCTACTATTTCATTAGGGAAAAAACTCCAAGGACAAAAACGACTTTCAGAATCGATAACACTATGTCCCATATCACGCTGGAGGCATAAGAACGAGCCAGAAATAATGTCAACAGCTTCTACACTGCCCGGGTAACGCAGCTACAATCTCAAGTATCTTGGTGCTGGTGTATTGTCGTCAGTAGATGAAACCTGTCATGCTTCTTTGCAAGTCTGGGTGGTTCCCAATCCTGGTAATAGCTGTACACTATGAGGTTGGATAATTTCTTTGGGCGAGCGCACAACCGACAGGCCAATATCTAAAAGGCTGTAAACGTATCCATGAAATGTGACATATTGTCCATATCCCGAGATCTGTACAGGGAAAACTATATTGCTCTTTCGGAGGCTATCATGCCTCAACAGAAGGTGCAGGAGAGCCCTGAACAGCACACAGAAGAGAGTGACGATGCGCCGTCTGGCCACCATGTGCAGCCTGTCGCCAGTCGCCAGCTCGGTGCCGCGGACGGCGGCTTCGAGCTGAGGCAATAGGAGCCAGACATCTGCATGCATCTTTCCAGAAGCACGCCGAACCATCAGCCACCCGGCACCTGCACGCACGACGCTAGCAGGTCCACACCGAACCATCAGCCACAAGATATCTAAACGTGCCCCACCAGCAGCACTACGCTGGGCCAAAATACCCCGCCACATTCATGAAAATAAAGCATTATTGTGTAGCCGTGTGGCCTCAGGCGAAGGGCCAGCTCACACGTAGAAGAGCGCAAAGCCAGGATGATTGGCGGAGTTATTATATAGGCTTGCTTCCCGTTGCTAACGAAACAGGCGGTGTTAGGCCAGGCTAAACGCATCAAATCTGTGAACGTTTTTTGTAGCAGTACATTTGTATGCTGCAGAACATTTGTATCCAAGAAGTGCGTAAACTACAATGCTCAAACAGCACTCATTTAGGATATTTGATTACAACTGGCACAAATTACTATCTGAACTCCCTGTTCTTATTTTTCCTAAGTGAGCAATAATTTTGGGAATCGGGCGTGCATACTATAAAGTACTTCGTCTACAAATATGCCTGAGATCTAATCTTGTAAGACCTTTTCTCCTGTACATAGGCACGTCTTAACACCGCATGGTCATTTATATAGGCAAAAACCTTCACAGTGCTGAGCAAAAGTTACGAAAATGCGCTAATTTTTCTGAAGGCACGGCAGAACGGGCGGGACCGGGCAAAGATTTCTTCTACGTTGGTGGGAAGACGATATGATAGCCAATCGAATGATTTCTTTTAAGTCCACACCAATGATTAATGCTAGATTTCGAGAAAGTTGTGGGTCTCATCCCCTGCCCTAGTAATGAACACATAACGTTTCATGCCTTTTTTGTATTCAGATGTTCTTGCCAGGCCTCCTTTTCCCTACTCTATGAAAAATTGGTGATGCCGTCTCTGGTTTCAAGCATCTGTCAACACAAATGCCCCTAGCTCTTTTCATCCCTAATTTTGTATAATGATAGCCACGTTTAAGAGGGTTTTGATAACGAAAGACTGCAGTTTTGCAGCCATGTGCCATAGTAAAGCTTCTCAAGCTTTTCTCCCCCTCAAGTTTTTTCTGGCTAGGATCGCCATAGTTGGTGGAGGAGGCACGGTTCTGTGCCATGGAGGCCGAATCATTTGATCTCCCAACTGTAAGAGGTGCGTACAGCTTTTGTCATAGCCGGCAATGATTCTGATACGCTCTGCCAGCTCGTCAACCATTGCAATTCAGATAGACGAAACTACGTCCTTCAGTAAATCAACCCTAATGCCCCAGTCCGAACGTTGGAAATTTTCCTCACGTATCTGCCAAGACCATTTTCTCGTTACCACTAGATATAACTGATTATGTTGGTAATTTTGACATCTCGTCAACTCTTGCCTGCCCGTCGATATACCTATTACCCATCGCCAGGTACCAACCCTTACAGAGCCCCTCGTCTGCGTCAGGTTTGTGACACCGTCAAATGTATCACACGGGTTTTGAAACTCTCTGGGCGCCTCAGTAGTACCCGATCTATCTTGCCGAAATCCCCTAAAATCCTGAGTTTTGATCATAATGGTCGTCCTAAGCATTCTAACAACATTCCGTTTCGGCGCTACATGAAGTCGTGTGTCGAGTGATTTGGCCTTCACAGAGCTCTTAACAGACCTCTTGCGCTCCATTGACTTGGAGATATCCCAGCGAATCAGGGCTGTTAGTGTGCACCTCGTTATTTTTGTTCCTTTTTGCAACTGATTTTGGAAGAGGGAAGTAGAACTGCGTCAAAATGCTGTATGCGTTTATTGATGCCGGATTTTTTCGTTGATCGGTCTTGCATTTTAGACAATGTTCAACAATTAATGGAACGGACAGCAAGTTTTCGTCCAGTCGTGTCATATTCCCTCGTTACGTTCTCCATGCGCCTAGCATAGATACAACGAAAAAGGAAAATGTGACGACCTGCCTGGCAATCAGGTTTTACCTTCTCACGACGTTTGCACATTTCGTGCTCTTGCCAGAGAACGTAATGTTTAAACTATACAATGCCGTGCTCACTGCTGGCCTTATCCACAGTTTGCCGGGAGCACGCACCGTCCCATGTGCCATAGCCATTTCCCAGCGAGGTGAGGCGAATGAAGCCCAACCTTAAGAGTCTGCCCGTATAAAAGCGCGCCGTAACTAAGAACTGGCATCCACTCATTGTGTCTCGCCTAAGCCGCACACTTCATAAGACGCAGAGATGAACGCCAAACTGGTGGAGGTTTCTGAACGCTTGTGATGCATTACGCTTTTACTCACAACCATAACGTGAGCTTCAAGCGTACGTAGGCTACCAGTTCGAAATTGCTGATCAGCTGCTCTTTCTGCATTTGAAAGTTTGTGCCTAATATAACGGTGGAAACTTTGCTAAATACCGCAGTGTGAGGTCATTCTCGTACAGCCTTACGGATGGTACAAGAGAGGCGAAATGCGAACTCTGCGACCGTGACGAGTTATTCGAGATCTTGATGAGAAATTGTTTGAATACTTCTGTTTTTAGATATAGCGGGACTTACACTGATCAGGCTTTGTGGGATTCTACCTCCACACACTGCACCGCATTCTATAAGAAGGAATATATATGACCCTTTGTTTTTTCAAGCTTCTGTTCCTCGCCGCCGTAGTGGCTGTCGCCTCTGCCGGCTACCGTCGGTGCTCTCGCGGTTACGGTGACTGTTCTGGTGGATACGGCGGCTACGGCCGCCGACATGGTAGCTACGGCGGAGGAAACAGTGGCTACGGCGGCGGATACGGTGGCTACGGCGGTGGATACGGCGGCGGCTATGCTGGTTACAACCGCGGCTACGGTGGATACAGCGGCGGCTATGGTGTTTACAGCCGTGGCTATGGCCACTAAAGACGTCCTCTGGGTGGCTACGTCAGATGGTGCTAGTCACGCAGCAAGGCATATGGATATGCTTCTAGGAGCTACCGATCCATCTATTACTCCAGCAGCGAGTGGCACAGTAAGCAGCACTCCATTCACGTGGAATTCCCTGTGTGAATAGAGGCTTCTGGCATGGTGCGTTCCTTTTTTGTCGGTTGATTGAAGAAAATTGTCGGTTGAAGAAAATAAAATGTACTTCAATATCATTGTGCAACCGCACACATTTTATGCATTGTGAAGCCGCTAGAAAGAAATGAATGTTTCATTACATTCTATGGAATGCGTTTGCGCGCGAATGACTGTACGGCGAAGCCTTAGCCCAATGATATCTTGGCTTGAAACCCGGGAAGCCTTGTGCCATTTAGCGAGTTACGTACGCATTCCTCTGAAAATGCCGACGAACGTACTTTTTTCAACAGGGACAAAGCTCCAAGGACAAAAATGACTTAAACAAAAGACAACGCTGATTCGCATATCACGCTGGAGGTATGGGAACCAGCCCGACATAATGACATGCATGCCAGTTTCTACCCTGGCAGGCGCTTCAGCCACAAGTTGCAGCCTCTTTACACTAGTATCTTGCCGTCTGTGATCTCAACCTGTCTTGGTGTTTTGGAAGACTGCGTGGTTTCCAAGCTTGGCAAGAGGTGTGCACTATGAGGTTGCCTATTTTTTGGGCGAGCGTGCAACCGACAGGCACGCGTTTAAGGGACGGGGAATACATTCATAATATGTAGCATGTGGCCCTCATGCCGAAACCTGTGGAGGAAATACGACATTACTCTTTCAAAGGCTATCATGCCACAACAGAAGGTGCAGACCAGCCTCTCTACAGAACACCGTCTGGCCACCATGTGCAGCCTGTCGCCAGTCGCAAGCTCGGTCTCGCGGTCGGCGGCTTCGAGCTGAGGCAATACGCGCCTGACATCTGTGTGCACTCTGTCAGAAGCGCGCCGAACCAACAGCCACCCGGCGCCTGCACGCACGCCGCTAGCAGGTCCACGCCGAACCAGCAGCCGCTCGTCATCTACATGCACCCCACAGGCAACACCACGCTGGGCCAAACCACACCGCGTTCATGACCACAAGGCACTAAGGTATAGCCGTGTAGCCCTCGTCGAAGAGCTAGATCACTTCGGGGAGAGGGCAAGGCCGGGATGATTATTAGGGATGATTATTATGATTATTAGGCGGTGTTATTGGATAAGCTTGCTACCCGCTGGCAACGGAACAGGTAGATGTTGTCGTTGATGTAGGCGATAGCGTGTCCAGTGCTGAGAAGAAGCTACAAAACCGCGTTGACTTTTTCTGATGGCGTGGTGCACCGGGCGGACACGGTGACACGGGTTCTGGTTCTGGTTCTGGTATGGTTCTGACGGCGTGGTGCACCGGGCGGACACGGTGACACGGGTTCCTTCCACGCTGATTGCAAGAGCGTGTGGCAGACAATTAAATGGTTTATTGCAAGCCAACGCAAACATAGCTAATAAAAGATTTCCAAAACGTTGTGGATCTCAGCCCCTGCCCACATCCACGGTTCAATTGCTCACACACATGACAATGGTATGACGTATAGCACATGAGAATTCCGCATAAAATTGATTGTTTGTGAGGCTGCCAGGTAATGAGCGCATAATGTGTCATGCATTTTAATGCATGACAATGCATTTTAACTGGTCTTGAGTTTAGGTAATGTTCACCAATGAATGGAACAGACAGCATATTTTCGTCCAGTCGTGTCAGCTTGTCATGTCATGTCATGTCATGTCTCACAGCGTTTGCACCTTATGTCCCCCTGCTGAATGGTCATCGTGCTCAAGAACATGGTGTTTGCACTATGCAATGCCGTGCTCAGTGTCGGCCTTCTCCAGTTTGCCGGGAGCACGCACCGCCTCATGCGTCATAGCCATTTCCCAGCGAGGTGAGGTGAATGAAGGCCAACCTTCAGGGCCTGCCCGTATAAAAGCGGGCCGTAACTAAGGGCCGGCATCCACTCATTGTGTCTCGCCCAAGCCGCACACTTAACAAGACGCAGAGATGAACGCTAAGCTGGTGGTAGGTTTTTGTATGCTTGTGAGGCAGTACGCTTGTACCCGCACGCATAATGTGAGCTTGAAACGCATGTAGGTTGCCAGTTCGAACTCGCGGTTCAGCCGCTCGTCCTGGATTTGAAGGGTTGTGCCCAGCATCACCTGAAATCTTTGCTATATACCACGGTGTGAAATCATTTTCGTACCCAATTGCGGAGGGTACAAGAGAGGCGAAATCCGATCTCTGTGACTGATGGGTTATTCGAAACCTCAATACGAGTTGTCAGAATAGTTATGTTTTTAGATTTTGCGGGAACTTGTCTGATCAGGCTTTGAAGGATCCTGAAATCACACACTACCACATTCCATAAGAACATATATCAATGGTCCTCGGTTTTTCAGCTTCTGCTCATCGTCGCCGTTGTGGCTGTCGCCTCTGCCGGCTACCGTCGGTACTCTGGCGGTTACGGTGGTCACTCTGGTGGATACGGCGGCTACGGCCGCCGACACGGTGGCTACGGCGGAGGATACGGTGGCTACGGCGGCGGATACGGTGTCTTCAGCGGTGGATACGGTGGCGGCTATGGTGGTTACAACCGCGGCTATGGTGGATACCAAGGCGGCTATGGTGTTTTCAACCGCGGCTACGGCTATTAAAGACGTTCTCTGGGTGGCTACGTGGCTTCGGACTAGTTGGCCAACAAGCCATACAGATATGCAACCAGGAGCTACCGATGCAGCTATTTCTCCAGCAGCAAGGGACAAAGTGAGCACCATTGCAGTCACTTTCAATCCGCTGTCTGAGTGGAGGCTTTTGCGTGATGTGTTCGTTTGGTTGTTCGTTGATGGTCGAAGCAAATAAATTACACTCCTATATCGTGGTGTAGCCGCACTCATTTTGTGCATTGTGAAGCAGGTGGAGAGAAATGAAGCTACTATTAGATGCTGTTGAATGCGTTTGCGCACGAATGACTGCACGGCGAAGACTCAGCCCAATAATATCTCGGCTTGAAACCCGGGAAGCCTTGCCCCACTTTGCGCAGTACGTACCCCTTCGTCTGGAAATACCGACGAACGCACAATTTCGACAGGGTCAAAGCTCCAAGCACAAAAATGACTTAAAGAAAGGACAACGCTAAGTCGTATATCACGCTGGAGGTATGGGAACAAGCCCGAGATGATGGCATGACAGTTTTTACAGTGGCAGGCCCTGCAGCCACAACCTGCAGGCTCTTTACGCTGGTATCTTGCCGTCAGTGACCTATCCTGTCATGCTGCTTTGGAAGACTGCGTGGTTTCTAAGGCTGGCAAGAAGTGTACGCTACGAGGCTGCATGATGCTTTGGGCAAGCGTGCAACCGACAGGCCCCGATTTAAAAGACGGAAAATGCATATATGGAATGTAACATATCGCCGCTACGCTCAGAACTGTGGAGAGAAGACGTGTTCTGCTATAGGCTATCATGCCTCCACAGAAAGTGCAGGAGGGCCCTGAGCAGAACACAATAGAGGGAGACGATGCGGCGTCTGGCCACCATGTGCAGCCTCTCACCAGTCGCCAGCTAGGAGTGATTGTCGACGGCTACGAGCTGGGCCAATGGGCGCCTGACATCTGTATGCACCCTGCCAGAGGCACGTAGAACCGGCAGCCCCACAGCACCTGCACGAACGACGCTAGCAGCATGCCAACGAATCAACAGCCGGAAATCATATACACAGGCTCCACCGGCAGCCCCACGCTGGGCCAACAGTACCACACCGCATTCGTGACCAAAAGATACTAAGGTATAACCGTGTGGCTCTTGTTGAAGAGCCAGATCACTTCGGGGGGAGTGAAAAGCGGGGATGATTGGTGGTGTTGTGAGATGAGCTTATTCCCCGTGATGAACGGAACAGATTGGCGTCTTAACACATCATGTCTGTGATCGTTTGGCTGAGCTCAGGGCATCACAATAAGCGGTGGTGGTGCAGCCTCCAGGCAGTATGTTAACTGCGATGCTCGAGCAGCATGCAAGTAGGACATTTTGATCACCACTGTCAGCATGGTAGAATTTTTTGCATATGTCTGTGAAAATGGTTTTCTGGGCATCGCTAGATAAAAGTGAATATATCGGTGATTTTAACATCTTGCTAGTTCTTGCCTGTTGGTCAATATAACCATTACCCGTCGCCAGTTGCAAACCATTCCAGAGCCCTTCGTCTGCGTTAGATTTGTGACACCGTCAAAGGCATCACAACTGTTTCGGGACTCTGTGAGAGTCTCCAAAGTACCCGATCTATCTTGCTAAAATCGAATAGTATCCTGAGTTTTGATCATGTTGGATGTCCTTAGCATTCCAGAGAACATTCTGATTTGGTGCTCCATGAAGTAATGTGTCGAGCCGCCTGGACCTCGCTAAGTTCTTGACGGATCTCTTAGACATCATGGACTTGGATATACTACATGGATTCAAGGCTGCTAGTGTGACCTCGTTTCCCTTGTCCCTTCTCGTATTGCAACTGATCTTGGAAGAAGGACAAAAAACTGCGTTTAAACGCTACATCACTGCCAGCGCTCATTTTAACTGGCCTTGAGTTTAAGTAATGCTCACCAACGAATGGAACAGACAGCATATTTTGGTTCAAGCGTGTCATATCCACTCCTTATGCTTTCCATGCGTTCAGCATGGATACGACTCAAAAGCGAAAGTTTGGTCCTGTGTAGCCAGCAGTTTTTGCCCTCGTACGACCTTTGCACACATTGCCCCCACCCTCCTCTCCCCCTGCTGAAGAACGTGGGGTTTGCACTGTACAATGCCGTTCTCAGTGTCGGTCTTTTCCACAGTTTGCCGGAAGCACGCACCGCCCCATGCGTCATAGCCATTTCCCAGCGGGGTGAGGTGAATGAAGGCCAACCTTCAGGGCCTGCCCGTATAAAAGCCGGCCGTAACTAAGAGCCGGCATCCACTCATTGTGTCCCGCCCAAGCCGCACACTTCACAAGACGCAGAGATGAACGCTAAGCTGGTGGTAGGTTTTTGTATGATTGTGGAGCAGTACGCTTTTACCCGCACGCATAACGTGAGCATGGAACGCATGAAGATGACTAATTCGAAATCGCTGATCAGCTGCTCTTTCTGGATTTGAAAAAATGTGCCCAACATCACGTGGAAACTTTGCTATATACCACAGCGTGAGATCATTTTTGCACGGCAATGCTGAGGGTACAAAAGAAGCGAAATGAGATCTCTGCGAGTGTCATGAGTTATTCGAGGCCTTGATACGAAATGTTTTTAATACTTCTGTTTTCTATTTGGCGGGACTCACTGTGATCAGGCTTTGTGGAATCCTGTCTTCACGCACTGCACCGTATTCCATAAAAACAGATCTAAATGGTCCTCTGTTTTTTCCAGCTTCTGGTCCTCGCCGCCGTTGTGGCTGTCGCCTCTGCCGGCTACCATGGGTACTCTAGTGGTTACGGAGGCTACGGCGGTGGATACAGCGGCTACGGAGGCGGATACGGTGGCTACGGCGGCGGATACGGTGGTTACGGCGGTGGATACGGTGGTTACGGCGGTGGATACGGTGGCGGCTATGGTGGTTACCGCCGGAGCTTCGGCGGGTACGAGCGCGGCAACAATGGTTATAGCCGCGGCTACAGCCATTAAAGACGTTTTCCTGATGGCTACGTCAGATCGTACTAGATACGAAGCAAGGCATATAAATATGCACACAGGAGCTACCGATGCAGCTGAGTGTTCAGCAGCAAGAGACACAATGGGCACGACTCCATTCAGCTTTAATCACATGTCTTTATGGAGGCTTCTTCGTGATATGTTTATTTTTCCGTCGATGGTGGAAGAAAAAATAAATTATTCTTGCATATCGTTGTTCAGCCACACTCATTTTGTGCATTGCGGAGCTGCTGGAAAGAAGTGAAGGCACTTCTAAATGCTATCGAATGCGTTTGCGACCGAATGAATATACGGCGATGACTTAGCTGAATAATGTCTTCGTTTGGAACGCGTGAAGCGTTGTCCCATTTAGGGCATTACGTACCCCTTCCCCTGGAGCAAGTGACAACCCCGCTATTTCAACAGGGACAAAGCCCCGAGGACAAAAATTACTTTAAGAATCGATAACGCTGAGTGCCATGTCACGCTGGAGGTGTGGGAACGAGCCAGAAATAATGGCATAACAGTTTCTACACTGCCTAGGTATTGCAGCTAAAACCTGAAGTCTCTTGGTGTTTACCAGATTATCTCATTAAGAAATTATCACATTAGCTCATTGTTTTTGTGTTACCCAACTGGACAATCAATAAGTTTGCAAATTAGGCATGGATTCCAGAGAATACTTTGTCCTTAAATGTGCCTGGATAGTATTTTGTAAAACTTTCTACACGTCTGAATATTGCATGGTCATTGATATAGGCGAAAGTTTGCTTAGTGCTGAGCAGAAGTTACGAAACTGCGTCAGGTTGTTCTGACGGCACGGCAAAACGGGGGGGGGGGGGGGGGGCAGCGCAACGGATTCGTTCTACGTTAATAGGAAGAAGATATGAAAGTCAATCGGATTATTTATTTTGAGCAAACACCAATGGATAACGCTAGATTTCGGGAAAGTTGCGGGTCTCAGCCGCTGCCCTCATCCACGAGTACATCGCCCACAGACTTCATAATGGTGTAACGTAAAGACAGGAGAAATTGACATGACGTTTATTGTTTTTGAGGCCATCAAGTAATGAACGCATAACTTCTGGCACCATTTTTCAAATATTCTTGCCAGGTCTCCTTTTTCCTTCCTATGGAAAATTGGTAGCTTCGCCCCTGCTCACAAGTATCTAGCAACACAAATTCTCGTTCCTAATTTGTTGTGATGATAGCCACGTTTAAAACGGTCTTGATACACGGAAAAACTGCTGTTTGTTACACAATTTGCGGCCATGCACCAAAGTAAAACTTCTCAAGTTTTTCTCCACCTCAAATCTGTCTGTCTGAGATCGCCACATTCGGTGGTGGAGGCACGGTTCTCTGCTATGAAGGCGGAATCATTTGATCTCTCAGCCGTAACCACCGTTTCTCTTGTCTTTACACGGGTGTTTTCATTTGCAGCCATTGTAAGAGCCGGTTACAGCTTTTAAATAGCCGGAAATGATTCTGATGCACTCTCCCAACTCGTTAAACCTTAAAGTTTAGGTAGACGAAACTGCGTCTTTCATTAAATCATCCGTAATGCCCTGGACCGCGTGTCGAAAATTTTCGCATGTGTCTTCCTAGACAATTTTCTGGGTATCGCAAGATATAAGTGAACATATCGGTGATTTTGCGTTCTATCCACCATTGCCTGTTGGTCAATATGCCCATTACCAGTCGCGCGTTACCAAGCATTCCAAAGCCGGGCGGGTGCGGTGCCTGTGCTAGATTTGTGACACCGTAAGAGACATCACAATGGTTTCGGGAACCTCTGAGCGTCTCAACAGTACCCGATCTATCTTGCCGAAATCCCCTAACATCCTGAACTGTTATCATAATGGTGGTCCTAAGCATTCTGGCAACATTCCGTTTCGGCGTTACATGAAGTCGTGTGTCGAATGGTCTGGCCTTCGCGAAGCTCTTAATGGACCTCTTGCGCTTTATTGACTTGGAGATATCCCAGTGAATCAGGGCTGTTAGCGTGCACCTCGTTATAATTCTTCTTTTTTGCAACGTGTTGCAACTAAATTTGGAAGAGCGAATGAGAGCTGCGTCAAAATATTGTGTGCGTTTATTGATGCCGTTTTTTTCCGCCGATTGGTCTTGTATTTTAGGCAATTTTCAGCAGCAGACAGACAGCAAGTTTTCATTCAGTCGTGTTATATCCACCCGTCACGTCCTCTATGTGCTCAGCATATATGCAACGCAAGATAAAAATTTGATGTCCTGCGTGGCAATCAGGTTCTGCCTGCTCACAACGTTCGCACATTTGGTTCTCCTGCTAGAAAACGTGAGGTTTGAACTGTGCAATTCCGTGCTCAGTGTCCGCCTTTTCCACAGTTTGCCAGGAGCACACACCGCCTCATGCGTCATAGCCATTTCCCAGCGAAGCGATGTGAATGAAGGCCAACCTTCAGGGCCTGTCCGTATAAAAGCGGGCCGTAACTAAGAGTCGGCATCCACTCATTGTGTTTCACCCAAGCCGTACACTTCACAAGACGCAGAGATGAACGCTAAGCTGGTGGTAGGTTTTGTATGCCTGTGATGCATTGCGCTTTACCCACAACCATAACGTGAACTTCAAGCGTATGTGGGTGACCAGTTCGAAGTTGCTGATCAGCTGCTCTTTCTGGAGTTGAGATGCCGTGATATGGTGGAAACTGTGTTATCTACCACAGTGTAAGGTCTTTTTTTCTACGGGATTTGGGAAGGAACAGAAAAGCGAAATCAAATCTCTGCGACTTTAATCAGTTATGCGAGGCCTCGATACGAAAACATTAGAACAGTTCTGATTTTAGATTTAGCGGTACTTAGACCGAACAGGCGTACTGGGATCCTGCTTCCACACACTGTACAACATTCTATAATAACAGATATAAATGGTCCCCTGTTTTTTCAGCTGCTGCTCATCGCCGCCGTGGTAGCTGTCGCCTCTGCCGGCTATCAGAGGTACTCTGGCGGTTACGGTGGCTACTCTGGTAGATACGGCGGCTACGGCAGTGGACACGGTGGCGGCTATGGTGGTTACAACCGCGGCTACGGTGGCTGCAGCGGCTGCTATAGTGGTTACAACCGCGGCTACGGTCATTAAGGACGTTCTCTGGGTGGCTGCGTCAGACGGTACTAGTCACGCAGAAAGACACACGGATTTGCTCCCAGGAGCTACAGATCTAGCTATCACCCCAGCAGCAGCGGACATAGTGGGCACCATGCCAGTCACGTTTAATTGCCTGTCTGAATGGAGGCTTTGGGTGTTGTATTCGCTTGTTTGACCTTTGATGGTCGAAGAAAATAAATCTTATTTTTGTATTGTTGTGCTACCGCACTCACTTTGCGCATTGCGAAGCGGCTGGAAAGAAATGAAGGTACCAGTAAATGTTATTGACTGCGTTCGCGCGCGAGTGACTGCACGACCGTGACTTTGCCCAATAATGTCTTCATTTGGAACCCGGGAAGCCCTGTCCCATTAAAGGCGTTAAGCACCGCTTTGTCTGCAAATAGCGAGTACCCTACTGTTTTAATAGGGACAGAACTCCAAGAACAAAAATGGCTCGCAGAAGCAAGTCCTTTCTTCGTTGCTCTCACGTCTGCGCCATTATAAGATCACAAAGACCTCAGCCTCTGTCCCGAAAGCACAAACCGGACAACCATCCTATCGCCCAAGGAGTCAATGGGCCCTCGATGTCGCACTCGTCCATTCGAAGATCGTTATTAGGTACTTTCCTCTCTGCGGTTTGTGACGGTGAGATTTTGGCGTCCCAATCAGAGTTTACCTGATTTATAGTTAAGCTTCTCTCCTCTCCCTGAATTCCCTTGCCGGTAAGCACAATGACCATATCATACATGTCGTAACGAAAAAATATTTTGAGCAGTAAAGGGTGCTAAATAATGGTTTTTAGTTGATTGCAGTGAAAAAGCTATGGTACTTTTTGTTAATAGCCTATCTACTTACGAAAAATTCCCCCAAATTGTTGATTTTTTTAGTTCATAACAGCAATAGCATATTATCACGGGCATACTTGCAAAAGGTCCTGGTTCTAATGACGGCAAACAGCAAACGTCGATGTTACACTAAAAACCGATTTAAGCGCTCGGCAGGTGTAAAATCTTGATATGATATCAGGTGGTATCGAACAGGCACTTGCTGGCTTGTTTTGCTACGCGAAGGAGTTTCTATGAACAAACTGTGTTTGCGATATTTCGGGATGCATTCAACACCATTTATGGGATTTCTTTGCCGACCTAACCTCTGGCTGCCGGGATGCTTGACGGGAATCGGGTGTGATGTGCTGATTACCAGGCATGTAGCCGGGTTATGGGATAGCCTTTAGGCCATCTTCGCGTGCAGCATCATGGGTTGTATTGCTTGAAGCTTTTTTCACAAATTGGTAGGTGATAGCCCACCCCTCCCTTACATTCTTTATACGCGTTTGCGTGCTGGGAAGTGGCTGTCCCGAACACCTGAAGAACTCCAATTTATTTGTTTCAAGAAGCAATACAAATCCTTGCCTTTGCCGTTTTTGCGCCACCTAGGCACGCGTCGAAGCTGACCAAGCACATCAAAGCAGTAAGAAATGATAGTCCAGAAGGATCGTTGGAGGTATTGTTCTGTAATGAGCCCGCGATCTGCTTACAAACACAAAGTCAACCATTGCCGAGCTTTCAAATTTGCTTTCGAGATTTTCACTGCGGTTGATCCTATTGGAGAGTTGCTACGCGCGCCAAAAAAGCACGAAAAACGCACTTACCACCACTCTAAACTTCAGATCTCCACCATGTCGCCACACGTCTCTTGCCTAGACAATGGGAGACCTTTTTTGCCTCAGCAGTGAGCTCCACCGAAAAATTACTGCATTTACATGATCCTCTTGTTACACTTATTACAAATTATTATTCACCCACTATGTTTAGTTTCACTGATATTCCTCAAAGCAAGGGGCTCGGGTAACGCATATGCTGGTCAATATGGCTCACGTTTCTCACCGCAATGGGGGGGGGGGGGATAAGTGAGTGAATGAATGACGGCTGCCGGACGCCGGCAACATACGATGCGTGCGCGTTTCGTCGTTCTCAAATGCTGTTCACCGGCAGCTGGGCGATCAACCGGCGGCAGTTTGACGGCACGAAATGTTGGAACTGCATCCCCATAGGTAAAGTTGATGCATGGACGTGGCGGTGCACAGAATAACGAATAAGTGGTTTGTAAACACAGGCAATGAATCAGTGTATCCGATGATATAAATTTCGCCACGATCCTGACAGTAGTTTCGACAACAGCGTGCTACATTCGGCACCGGTTTTAGAACTGCCGATATGTCCGGCTTGCACAAGGATATCAGTGCAACCTTTGCGCCGCAAAAGTTTGTGTTGGTCACATAAATTGGCGACGGTACGTCGGTCGATGCTTTGAAAGTAAATTCGCGCTTCTGCCCACTCTGGCCACCGAGCTACGGCATAAAACGGAAAAAGTAACTCGTAAAAACTCGTGAAGTCCATCTCAGCCGCTTCTGTGCACGTGGCGCGCGACACGTATGACCGCACGTCTGGGGCCGCACAATTCGCCGTGCAATTATCTATCTATGCATACAAATTTCTTGTCGCTGCGACCCCTGCTTGCCGAGATGTGGCCACGGTTACGAACGGCTGCTCGTCGGCTTTGTGCCGGCCACATTTTTGGGCCGCCGGCGCAAAACCAATGGCCTAAAACAGTCATTCCGCCACGTGCGGACGCTCGAACCCCGGACCGCAACGGCCGGCGATCTAACCGTGGAAAACCACCTCGTGTTCTCGCGCGAAGTCGTCTACATTGGGGATGGAGATTCCTGACAAAAAATAATGCGAAGCCCCGCTCGTGTGCAATTGCGCACATCTATGATGGCATTATGTAACGAATTATTTGCGCACGTAGGTTAGCAACTTTGTGCATAGAGTAATTACGTGAAGCCAGCTACAGTAAGAAATGGTTGCGGGACCAATCTTACTAATGATAGCCTGTTTTTTCGACATAGTTAACAAAAGCTGGTAGGTTGAATTGATTACCTGATTGGCGAGGTTTGTGTCAGGTCACGCATCAATGGCATGGTGAGATAAGCACACGACCCGGCCGGCTGAAGTCGACTCTTGTTTTTTCCGCAACAGTTCGATCGTGTTCGGCGCTCAATAGATATCTACAACGTATCTGCGTTCCGTCATTTACTTGCTGTTTTATCGATTGCCGAGTTCGGTGAATGTGCTAATGGGCACTCATGCTTTTTTCAGTTTCTGCCACATCTCAATTTCACACAGAAGGACAGCGGGCTTTTAAACAAGTTACAGGTTTAAAGATGTTCGTTTTTGTCATTTTCATAAGTGCATATAAGACATTGGCAAAATACCGATTATTCAGATTCATGAGAATATCTTTATGTTCTTGTGTCCGATTGGGTCTCTTCCTGAAAGTTGTGCTACTTTCAAGGTGCATATGTTTGTCGAACTGAAGCGGTTTAGACAAAATCTCGCTACCGCATGGGTTCTAAACGTGGCTTACTTTGCATTAGGCAGCTACTACCTCGCAACAAAGCTTATCTTCGCACAACTCACGCATCACAGAGAGGTCCCCATCACGGTGAAAATTGTGATGTCGTTATCGACAAATAATTTGGTTCGCACCATGGCTTTCCACTTGTTCTACATCCCGTGTCCAGTGCTCTTCTTACCCACGCTAGAATAATGCTGCCCGCCTTTGAATAGAGATTGGAGAGTCTGCATGAGACGTTTAATTATCAATAGTGGCATTGGTAATCAAGAAGCAAACACGAGCATTTTAAGTCCGTAGCGATTGACCTGACTTGATTAAGCCATGTGCCACAGCTTAGACTGCGCCAAAGGTATTTGCATAATCTAACACAATCCGCAAGATGGCGTTATTTCTCTGTTGTGGAAGCCCAAGGAGCTTAGTTAGCATTCGCAATGCAACAACACCTAGAATAACCGCAGACGCACAGTCATGCGCTTCTCTCGACACCCAGCGGAGCTAGAAGAGTCGGGATAACCAACACATATTTTGATATCATGTTCACCGCCTCCGTACGTAAAAACCCACGCAGCACAGTTAACGGCCCCACGCACCAAACCCGTTTTCCTGAAACCAGTTCCGGCTCTGGAGCCTGGGTGCCTCAACCGCAACCACGACCTCTGTCCGCGTCAGTGTCCCGCCACCAAAAATGACAGCGAAATCCGTTTCATTCAGCGCAAGCTGCGTGGCGCCTGTAACGGGGCAGTGTCCTGGAATCGCCGACTTTGGGTGTAAAGCAGCACCCTATGAGGAGGAATTTTTCACTCCTTTTCCCCTATTATATGTGAATTTTCCATTCCTGCCTGACATTGTCTAATTGCACATGCCAAACCCTATTTCCTGTTCTGGGGTTTCCGGATGCCACCCAAACAGAGCCCACTTGAAACCAGCAAGCATGAAGGAGGCTCCACAGAACCTGGATATCTAGGGCTATGTCCTGCCGTTACCAGGCCCGGTAGATAATTTTACTCCACGTACTTTTTTTCCCCGAGGAACTTGACTACTAAATTGCATCACTCCCGAAATGCAGGAGTGAAAAATTCAAGAAATGTCTTCTAAATTCGATTTGCACAATGAATATCACCATTTCAACACTCATATCAACAGATTTAGGTCAAATCAGCTGATCAAAAAATTTTGCCCGAAACGTATCAGTTTTTATATTTATTTAACTACTTTTGTCTTTCTTGGTATCATACGGTTTTTATGCCACTTAATTGTTCTTTCCTTTTGATTGTCTTTAGAGGTACCATCTGCTGATAGAATGTTGACCAATTGCTCTGGAAAATGCTCCAACTCCAAACTTATACGCATTTCATACATAAATTGAGTTGATTCACCAGCCGCCCAAACATGTTTGATATGCACGCAAGAGCGACCAATTCACAGCGATTAAAAGAGACAATTTGAAGCACGGAACCTATTTTTACCGCCATTTTTGCCCTGTTAAACCCTCGGTTAACCGTTTTCTTGGTTCATGGCGGTGCTCAATAATGATAAATCTAAGCATTTCGAGTGTCTAACTATCCAGGCTACCTGGCGAGGCTACCCTAATGCTGCCATACAGAGCTTTGGGACAGACCTGACGCAGCTAATACAGACGTGTTTGGTGGCGAAATTCTGCCCCCTGGAGATGTTTATCATGTACGCCTCTTGTTTGTTTCGCATTTTAATCTCGTAGGTTGGTGGGCATGATTCATAATAATATTTGGGGGGTGAGTGGGATGACTGTCTGCCAGCAGACCACGCAAAAGGTGCTGACTTTTTGTTTGGGGAGAGCAGGAAGAAGCCAGTAAGTCTCCTGCGGACCAAGTAATTGCTTACCTTACCTGCTTTCAACCTACATTTTTGACACCGGGATATTCCCAGATGCATAGCAATTATAATATGAGGTAAATATCAGCATTAAGCAAATAGTCAGACGTTCTCATTTAAAATGTGAACCAACATCTCAAACTATGTCATTAAACATGAATTAACAAGCCTAAATAGAAGCCTTTGCGGCAGCTGAAAAGGCAATCAGCAATACTGGCATGGTCATCTAAAAGTTATATTACTTTTGGGAGGAAAAGAGATTGTTTTGTGGAGCATACTCATTACTGCCCTTGACAGAGGTTAACCATGACAATCAGCATAAGTTGTTCAAAGTGATTTAAAGTGTTTTGCCCTGTGTGTTGTCAACTTTGTCTGATGCCAACAGCATACAAAAATGAGCTGAATAAAAATGCAGGTTAAAACCAGCCAAAAATTAGCCTTATCATGTTTTTATCACAAGTGCTGCTGTCAACAGAAAGGTGAGTTGAGGTGATGTTCATCATATGGGCTGCTCTAAGTTACGTTAAGTTGGTCAAGTGCATGGCAAATGGCAATAGGTATTGCGCAGGAATCAGTAACTCACAACTGCTGCTGTGATACAAACAGATTACACAGGATGAGGCGAAGTAAGATCTTTTTTGGTTAGGCATAGTTAGGCTACTTTCCTGGAAATGAGCATTGGTATTTTGTGAGAAACAGCGACAAAATGTTTGTCTTCCCTGACCCCACTTTAACAGCAGCCAGAGGCATGTCTACTTGTTTGAGTTGGTGATCGGCTGGTGTGCATCAGTCCAAGTTTTTTTTTGTTTGAGTGTTTTATGCCTGTTGAATTTTCTGTTCACGTTTTGTTATTAACTTCCTGTGCTTTGTTTTGTATTTAAAGTGCTGTGGAAGGGAGGTGCAAAGTGCGGCATCAATTTTTGGTGTTAATAATTTGTTATGCTAACACACTGCCATGAAATTACTATGCTTTAATGCATTCTGCTTAACTTTAATGGCCCAAGATGTTAAAAACCAAATAGTTTTGTCAGGATTCCGATATTACGTCCATGCCAACTTAAAATAGATGTCTTTGTTTGCCGAAGCATCAGTCGCGATCTCATAAGTTCCCTCTTCTTTTAATCGATTTTTTCACTCCCGCACGCCCTTTTTGCGATGAAATTTTTCACTCCCACCCTCGTTCAAAAGCAATTCTAGCTCCCTGGAACAGGGCCTCCGCAGCCGCGCGCGGGAGGCGCCGCCGCAAAACACCCCGCCGCGGACCCTCAGAGCACCGCGCGTCCGGTTTTCGGCCCCCGGGGCATTCGCATCCCGCCTCTCTCCGCCGACCAATGGTAGCGCGAGGCGCCCTCTGTAGCCAGCGTGCGTGAAGGTCGCGAAGCGGGTCTCCTCCGTATAAAAGACCGCTTGGAAGAAGGACGGTATCTTCACATCGGTTCCTGCTACAGCCCGTGTCCGTCTCGCAAGCTGCAGTGATGAACTTCAAGTTGCTGGTAAGTGATCTCGCGAGGTGCCGGAGTCTCCCTGTCCTGCTGTGAAAAGCATGCTTCCATTGGGATCAAATGCACATAGTCTTAGCCTTGACGACCTGACATCTTGGACGTCATAGGTAATCGCATTCAGTAAGAAAAACTTGGTGACTCTCTAATTCATGAGGCCTTCTTTGTGGTCTGAAGTATGTCCTGCATAATCTTACCAAGCAGGACTGGTACTCTTACTAAGTGTGCTTGGATGCCAGCCGTAGCCACCCGAAGCGTGTGTTGAGTTTGTTTGTCAGCCAGTAAGACTGCGTTTTGCGCACAATGTGCCTTCTTCCACTTGTACTTCGATAGTTTAAGTCCGTTTTGCCCACCCAAAAGCTGGCTCACCTCGGTTGGCGCAGTCGTCGCGAACATCTGGTTTTGAACATGACTGTAGCCGGGCAGACGACTGCACACAAGGGGCACAGCTGAGCGAACGTATACACACAGGGGGCAAAGCTGAGCGGACGACTGCACAGAGGGGCACAGCTTAGCTGATGGCTGCACACAAGGGCCGCGAACCGCAAACAGCAACAAGCCTTCTGTCTGTCCTTTGGGCGCTTTCAACTGTGACACATTGACCAAATCGCTTCACGAATCATGACCTCCATTTTAGCGACAACCACTCAGGACTGTGATGACCAGCTTGAGTTTGTGGCCATGTCTGTGACGCTCAGTTCAAACCAGACCAAACTTCATGTGACCGTTGTTGTCATCGGGCTTAACAGTGTACACTGACATGTAATGTATTATACGTAATAGATGGATAAATGAGACTCTGCAATGCCAACGCCTGCGTCAAACTGCACCCCGCTCCCTATCTTGGACCTTTGAAGCATTAGGTCACAGCACTCAGACATCACCATGCACATCCGGACACCATTCTCACCTCCCCCCCCCCCCCCCACAAGCGCCAGTAGCGAGGCGCAGAGCTCTGATCACCATTGCGGAGGTTCCGACCATTGCTCAGCCGTCCTCCGCCGCCATGTCACGCGCTCACCCGCGCGTCTGTCCTTTGCAGCTGGTGCTTCTCGTCGCGATGGTAGCAGTCGTCGCGGCCGGCCGCGGATACGGCCGCGGCTTTAGAGGCGGCTATGGCGGATACCGCGGCTACAGTCGTGGCTATGGCGGATACCGCGGCTACAGCCGTGGAGGCTACGGTGGCTACAGGGGCAACTATGGCAGCTACGGCTACGGTCGCTATGGCTAACACGGATAACTGTCCACGCTGCTGAATCGTCTGTACCTGCCTGCCTGTCAGCGATGTCCTGCAATGCTACACAACGTCCCCGCTCTGGGCTGTAATAAATACCATGTCCAAAACCAGGCTGGATGTGGCTGACACGGCTGTGGGCTGGCTGCGACCGGCGAGCCTGTGGATGGCGACGGCTCTGGGAACCTCTCGCCAAGTGGCGAACCTCTGGGAGGCGTGTGGTCGTCGAACGGCCAGTGCACTCCGAGAAGAGTGCAAAGGCGGCAAGCTTAGTGGTGTTATCAGACGAGCTTGCTCCCCGTTACAGAAAGCGAGGTTTAGGAAGGCCAGAAACGGCTTCAATCAGGCCAACGCCACTCAGGGGTTGGTATTGTTCATTCGTTTCAGATGCCGTGATCTCTAAAATGATCACTAAAG
>NW_023596823.1:0-6560 GCF_011947565.3 Pollicipes pollicipes
TCGCTGCAATTATGACGAAATTTGACAGCATAAGCGTCGAACAATATCACGAACTGGTGAGGTTCCGGTAGTTCCCAGAATTCGAATCGACTCTATGGACACCTTTGTAGGTCATTGATCTCACTGGAAGCCGAGAGCGAATTCGGGTCCCCGGGGAAACCGATCAAGGTGTTGGCTACGACGCCCTGCGGACGAATCATGGTCGATCAAATGTGCCTGCTGGAAACTGTCGCTTAGAGCCCATACGTCCACAAAAAAGCGGGTAAAAACGCGCAAAACTATAAGCGGGTATTGTTGTTCGAGTTGCGGGCGTTGGGGGCTTTCAAAGCGTAGTATGGACGAACTTATGATTGCCCTTTCCTAAATGATCCCAAAAACGTGATGCATGTTTGCTCACGCTGCATATCAAACTAGCTGAAATACTTTGCAAGAAATCGAGTGGCATAAGATGATGGCAGATTAGTAGGAATTGCAATGCAGCACATCCTCCGCACTTCAAAACAGTGTGATAATAATAATCATGCTTGCTACTGTTTAAACCAATCTAACTGAATCTGAAAAACTGCTGTTCCTCACGCCATTGATGTCGCTCAAACAAGCGAACGGCATCTGGAGACATTAAACGTTCAGGAACGGTAAATAACGTAACATTGTAGGAAAACCAAAAGCAGAGAATCAAAAAGCTGATGATGACGAAACTGGTGTTTAAAAAGCTGGAAAAGCTTAGAAGCTAGACCGACGTAAGGCTGACGATGAAGACCAAACTAGCCTGTGAATTATGTAGTTTATAAGTACATAGTTTCTATCAATCCAACCACAATAATTTTGACACCGTCTTTACAAACGGGACCAGGTCGGATGATCAACGACTGGGCATCTTGCAGCGGATTCAGCAGCTAGTTCGCGGGGCGTGAACTGGGCCCGAGTTTGCGTGATGTGGTAGCACCATAGCATTATTGAGGCAACGAGCAGCGACGACCGAATGTACTGAGAACAGACCGCTTACGTATTAATACAAGATTCGTGTTTGGGTGCGGCGGGTTACTCGCACTAACACGAGAGTCTGAGAGTCTGAGACACGAGAGCCTGAGAGTCTGAGAGACGAGAGACTGAGAGTCTGAGACACGAGGGACTGAGAGTCTGAGACACCAGAGTCTGAGAGTCTGAGGCACGAGAGCCTGAGAGTCTGAGAGACGAGAGCCTGAGAGTCTGAGACAGACGAGGGACTGAGAGTCGGAGACACCAGAGTCTGAGAGTCTGAGGCACGAGAGCCTGAGAGTCTGAGACCCGAGAGCCTGAGAGTGGCAGACTCCGGACAGTCTTTATCAAGTGGCCGACTCGGTGTGGCCGTGGCCGACTCGTAGGACAGTTCTGTGTTGTATGTTAGTGGTCCCATCAGATATGGCATTGGAATCAATTGCATGTTGTATTGGTTATACGTGTTTGCCAATCGCGTAGAAAGTCCTAGGTCTTGTCTTCGCCAATGGAGTAGGCGAGGAAATAGGAATAGCAATGTCAGGAATCGATTGTAAAGACGTCAGGACACTACGTCTGAAGTAAATGTCGCTTGAAACTGGGCTGAGGTACTTTTGGTGCAGCGGCCATGTAGCTTATTTGTTTATTAAAGTTCTTATCTTACTATATAATTAGCCTTAAACTCATAGTTAAGGCTTGAAACCTAAGGTTCCTAACAGGTTGCTAATAATTCCTAACTTTAAGGTTTCTTTAGATAATGATACACCAGCACAGTCTGTTTCTTAACAATAGTTCGATGACGGTATTTGGTCTGTAGCTAAATGGACCGTTAAGGCCGATACGGCGTAAAGATTGCCAAACAAAGGCACTGTGTGATAATTTTATCATTTTCGTATTATCAATGAAAATCCAAATAAACCATTTTCGGCCAGTGAGGTTAATCACGATTTTTGAAGTAATTTGTGGTTCATAATCTTTCTTAATAGTCATAAGACACATGATGGCATCCGCCGTGTCGAGACTGTTGACCTCAGGTCGCTGCGTGGACTGCGAAACGTGCCAAGTCCGTCTGCTGTGCCTACCATCTGGAAAAAGTATTGCTTCCCTGACCTTGCTTTTATCATCTTGAGAAGCCAAGCCGAGTTATTCCACGAGTCTTCGAGGATTGCAGTTTCAGTTAACTATGCTATTTAGTTCATAAAAACGGATTGCTCCCAGCTTTCTACTCAATAGCGCCGTTAGCAGAAGCTCACATTCACTTGGCTGTCACAGTTGATCAGTTTCAGTATCAGTGACTTCCAGTGGAGACTTGGCCCAGTTCGTCCGACGCTCTAGAACGGCTGAACGGTTATTATTTTTTTCTTTTTTCCTCGACCTATCACAGGCTCGAGGTAGTTACCGTTAAAAAGGAGGGCGAGTCTTTTTTAAAACTAGCGTTCATTGTTACGCTCAAGTACAGCTTCACGTATGCTTCGTTTTGTAAAGATGATGTATTTTGGTAAAAAACATTGATTGTTCGTTACGACGATGCCGTTGTCCGCGCGTCTGTCGTAAATTAACCGAGAGTGCCTTGCGTTGAGCGCTCGGGCCTGGTCGGCCACGCTTTCCACGGCTTGTTTGTGCCTGCGCAACCAGTGACCGTACCACCATTAACTTTTCAGCAATATGTACAAGGCCTTTCAAAACAATGTCCTGTAAATGTTTCAAGGATCCTGTGTGAATGTGCCGTCTGGACCGGTAGAAAATTTCTGCCATATTGCAAGGTCACCGCAATGTGTCACCTAACCGTCACGTCAAATGGAAACGCAGAACTTCCGGCCACGTAACAGTTGCAGAGCGCTGGTCGGCCTCGTCGCAGTGACACGAGACCAACTGGTGCTGACGGTGAAGAAGCGGGTCGTCGTGCCGGCAAAGGTGTGGGGATGTGTGCACACTGTCATGGAAAATCTGGCGCCGAGCATGAGTCTGGCCGGCTTCAGACGCTTTAAAGGACTTATGCCAGATCTTAGCAAACAGAGCAGACGGAGACGTTAAACCGGATTTACAGTGCAGGCGAGCGTACCACCTGCGACTCGTCTGGCGACTTCAGCACTGTCCGGTCTGCACACTGTCAGTACTGGGCCGAGAAGCAGCCGGTGTCATCTTAGCCGAAATCGGCCTCAAATGCCACGCGCTGAGGCCTGAACTGAGGCAAAGATATGGCCTGGCTAGCCGGACCCCGGCGACGATTTGGGTACGTGGCAGAGTTTATTCTAGCGATTTCCTAGCCAAAGATATTAACGCTTCCCCATGCGTTTGTCATTGTCACAAAAGTCGTAAACTATTCCGAATTCATCCACTCCGCCGATAAGGATTCCCCTGGACTCGGCGGGTCCAAAGCCAGCCAATATTCCAGCAACGTCGTTTGTTAACTTGTTTACGGATGCCAAGCACGAGTGCAGCTCCGCCTGCCTAACTCCTGAAAGGAGATATTTCAACGCATTGACATTTGCTTTTCGTATGGATTCTCAAGGCGATGAGACCCATGCGCTGATGTCCACGCATCATCCCCGTACAGATAACAATCACGTCCTTTATCAGCTCGCTAGTCCCATGCCGCAAAACGAGTCTTGCTGGCGTTAGTCCCCTCCTACCACGCCACATGTACAGCTGTCTGGTCTTCCGCGTACAGTTTGGACAAAACCAATATTTACTTGATTGCACTGATTGTATTTTTTAAAGCAGGCTGGAGCTCGGGAGAAATTCAGTTCAGCAGCGAACTCCCACAGTGGTAATCCTCGAACGAGCATGCATGCGTAAAGTAAGTACGACGACCACACACATCCTGGTCAGGACGTTTTAACCTTGACAATGCACCAAGTAAGGAATGTTCTCCACGATTGTTCTTTCAAAGGACGTTGCTCATCTCAGCTAAACCTGTTGTCTAAACACTAACTGCGAAGTGCAGCGGCCCGGCTTGCCGGCCTGCCGCCGCGATTTACAACAAAAAAGATCCAGGCCGGAGGGCGCCGCGTTCCGAGCACGTGCCCCAAGCTTGGATCAAGACAATGTTAACATGGGTCTGAAGTGGTGAAAAAAATGATCCCTCCAGTTCTTACCACCTAAACTTACCTTATGCTGATTGATGACGTCCAGTTGTGACGAGCTCAGAGTTCTTATGTTGCCAGTTATCGCCCTTCGGTGTAACAGGAGGCGCTCGTTCAACGACGTTCTCAAGCAGGCATAGGTACCGTAAATGCTCGACGTTTCAATCCGTGTTTAGCATCATGAGCGAACGGCAGCACTCGTGATCAGTGCTTGAAACGTCGAGTATTGTAACAAAGCCAGTGTTTGGCTCCTATCGTCGCTTAAGCAGTTCCATCTGGAATAATGAAGATCAATAATTGTCATCATAACAACTCTGAACTCAGCATGTCGTAAGAACAGAATTTCAAGGCTTTGTTGCTTGCATCCTGTCATTCTGTTTTTTGTTTGTTTTTTTGCTACCTTTAACATGAATGTGTCCTTTCTACAAAGAAGGCATGAGTACAGCTAACCTGGAGTGTTGAAAAGAGTGCTATTTGTAAGGAGAAGGCATTCACACGCAATCTCCTTTGTTGTTAACATCATAACTTCCACCTCAGCGAAATTTCTTTACAGGTTGAATGGAACTGAATAGAAGTAACGAATTCGCTGAGAGCCACACGTTTGGTCGAGTTTGTGTTATTCAATAGCATCGCGTCGTTGAGCCGCAGCCATGTCGGAACCAAGAGAGATTAATTAAAACCAAGAAGTGAAGCGAGCATTACTTGTTGAATACAAGAAAAGTAAGCCATAAACCGCCTGCTATACATTTACCATCGCGGCAACGGCCACGCTAGCGAAATCGCCTCCATCCGGTAAAAGGTTAGGAGAATTGAACATGTGTTCAACTAAGTGTTCTGAGCAGCTAAACAGCTGAACTGGGAGCTGAATTTGAGTAAATGGGACAGTCCGGACAGGATGTGAGTTTGTGCTCGGGCCATTAAGAAAAAAAACATCTGAGCGATCCATTAGTGATGAACCGCAGCTCACGGGTGAACTCGAACTGCATGCTTGTGACTGCTTGCATAATGCTTGCCTACATTATGCCTGCATCGTGCACTGTGTACCGTTGTGTTCTTCATCGGGCTCTTTGACATGGAGGCACAAAATCGCACACATCCTATAAATTTTCCGTTAATAAATAAAATCTTCGATTGCCGCTAAAACATGCTATCTCCGATGTGCCCCATTTACGCCCGCCGTGACACGCTGAAATATTGCAGTTTTTTAGCCCAGCTGGTTACGTATTCGGGTATGACTTACTATGATCCAGGGTTCGAGTCCTTGACGTGGTTGATATTTCCGGTGCCGGCCAAGTGAACAGCATCATCTGTCTGGAAAACGGCTGACCAATGTGATCCCTGGCGCCAAACCGGTCTGGTTGTTTTTTCCATGGTGTTTGTTAGGTATAAACTGTATATCACAGTGCACTCACATGAGAACGTCGTCATTGCAGCTCTCGGTTATTGACCCGACTGAACAATCAGCAGTCTTCACTGAATTATCACTAAAGACTGGATACTGCTATACCGTTACAGCTTCAAAGTGCATACCCCTTGAAACAAGCACGTCTGCACTGACAGGCAGTGGAATAATCTCTTAAATGCCCCGCACAACCATAGCCAAAGAACAGCAACAATAAAATGGCCGTTTTTTCCCAGTGCAGTCACGATGCCCTGCTTCATAGCGAGTAGGTACAAATATTGGCTCTCAAAAAATACAATGCTGTGCAACGGGATCCAATACCATGCTACCATGCAACAATATGCAATGGGCACCATGCTGATTCCTGCATGCAGTACCATGCTACCATGCAACGGGCTCCAACTGGGCTCATCTTGAATGCAAGGCTTTGCAGAACGATTGCCGCACAAGGGTCCGACGACCGACAAAAAAAAAACTTCAGCAGAGAATGATGAGGATGTGCCGTAGCATCGTACTTATATGCGAATTGAAAGGCAGCTGTTGCCCCAATCCATTTCAGTTAAGAGCTACGCTCGCTTACTAACCGGAAGATAGACGGCCTTCCACCAACGAACTCAGTAAGACCAAGCTTGACTGAGCTGATGATCAATAGTATTTGCTAGACTGTCCACCTCTCGTTCTTAAGACATCGAGCCACATACCATTTGATATTAGCATCGTTCGTCGTCTGTGTCTAATTCTTCCTCATCTGCATAAGCTGCTTCTCCTCCGGCTTTCCCTGTTACGCCCTGTCTGCACACGAGCACACCTCATCGGCCAATCCTTGCCCGAGCATGACGTCACACGGTCGCGACCATCCAGGCCCTACCCCCCACCCCTCGCTCCGTCGCCGCGTCTGACGCCTCCGCCCCGGGCGTCCGGCGCCGGCGACCGTCGAGCCCGACCCGTCGAGATCGACCGCCGGCGCGGGCACATCTCTGACCTGTCTGCGCGCCGGCCACCGCCGAAAACACGGCCCACTTTCGACGATTTGTTGTTGCGCTCCGCTCACTGCGGCGTCGACGATGCGGCGCCGATCGATGCTCGGCGAGCGGCCG
>NW_023596824.1:0-30950 GCF_011947565.3 Pollicipes pollicipes
GGTGGCGCGGGGAGGGGCCGCTGCGCGGGAGCGCCGCCCCGGGCCGGCGCGACCCTGTGATACCGGAGCGGAGCGCTCAGCCCGCGGCCAACCGCGCTCCGGTGCTCCCGCTAGGTGTGTGCATGAGATGCGTGATCGTGCGGTGCGTAACTGGGAGCCAGCGTGACGATGCGCAGCGTGAGGACACGCTGTGGTGCAGGTGATCACGAATATAGGACACATCTATCCGTTATCGGCTGCGTCTGGACAGACAGACAGAATGAAACACGGCAGCGACTAGGAGTGCACCACAGCAGCCTGTTGGGTGGATGCTGGTAATGGGATGATTAATAGTAACGCCTTTTGTTGTTAAATGGCAATGTTTGGGTGTTGTCAGCAGAGTTCCGGGGTGGGGGGCTTAAGGAGTCCGTTTGCGCTGTCCTGATCTCAGCTATATGCGCGAACGAGTGAGCTTCGGTGGGGGTGGGGGCTGCTGGTGTCCCGTTCGTACTGTCCTGATCTCAATCATATCCGCGAACGAGCGAGCGCATGATGCAGGCCCGAGTGCGTCGGCTGCACTGTCGGACGCGTGCCAGGAGCTAACGCCGTTACATCGGCTGTGCTGTCTGGCGCGTGCGAGGAGCTAACACCGTTACATCAGCTGTGCTGTCGGACGCGTGCCAGGAGCTAACGCCGTTACATCGGCTGTGCTGTCTGGCGCGTGCCAGGAGCTAACACCGTTACATCAGCTGTGCTGTCGGGCGCGTGCCGGGAGCTAACACCGTTACATCAGCTGTGCTGTCTGGCGTATGCCAGGAGCTAACACCGTTACATCAGCTGTGCGTCGGGCGCGTGCCAGGAGCTAACGCCGTTACATCGGCTGTGCTGTCGGGCGCGTGCCAGGAGCTAACGCCTTTACATCAGCTGGGATGTCGGGCGCTTGCCAGGAGCTAACACGTTACACTAACATACGGTGCTGATGTTCACATACCAAACGGAATCACACGTCTTTGGGGATTCATTTTGCTTTCCCTGCTTTGTTTTTTGCTTTGGATGCGAATGTTTTAGATGTGGAGATATTGAAATGGCATGTGCTCTAACCGCTGGTAAAGTTTTCGAAGAGGTCAGTCCTGCAGTTGCCGAGTAAAGACTTCGCCTGATCGCTCTTGATCGCTCTTTATACGGTTTTTGGTTTTTGCAATCGCAAGGCTCATACGGGTTTTGAAGGGGAACGTGGTGACACGAGGCCACCAGTTTCAGAGGCAGCTATCTAGGTCGAGGATGATACGACCTCGCCGCCATCCAGCAAAGTAGACTCGAGCCAAGGTATAGATCCTCTCCAAACCAACACGGATCAAAACCGGAAATGCGGTTGCATTGGCCGTTCTGGAACTGGTGACTATGGTTACTACCCCCACCTTCAAATACTGCTTGCACCGCTATGGGGCTTGCAGTCTGTGTGGACCTGTGTAGCCACGTCCAAACTCACAGACCGCTTGACTCTTCAAAACATTTACCAACAGATAGAGCGCCAACGGTTTCAGTAACCGTTCTGAGACTGCCAACCTCAGATCGCCACTTTCACCCTCAAGACTGCACAAACCTGTTGGGGCGATCCAGCCAGGTCCATACTGGGAAAGTGTAGCGCTGAAATCTTCGGAATATTCACCAGCAGAGTGCATGCGATTTCGTGAGCAGTTATGGAAATGGGTGGCATCAGGTCACCATTTTCAGCTTTAAAAAACCGCGCAACCCACTACCGAACATTGCAGCCAAGCCAAAACTGGGAAATCGCTCGATCGATGTCCTCAAAATCTTGACCAGCAGGCAAAGCGCCGACGATGTCTTGAGCCGTCCTGCAGCTGCTAAGCTCAGGCCATCATTACCAGCAGGCAGAGCACCGGGATGTCTTGAGCCGTCCTGCAGCTGCCAAGCTCAGGTCACCATTACCAGCAGGCAGAGCACCGGCGATGTCTTGAGCCGTCCTGCAGCTGCTGAGCTCAGGTCATCATTACCAGCAGGCAGAGCACCGACGATGTCTTGAGCCGTCCTGTGGCTGCTGAGCACAAGTCACCATTACCGGCAGGCAGAGCACCGACGATGTCTTGAGCCGTCCTGTGACTGCTGAGCACAAGTCACCATTACCGGCAGGCAGAGCACCGACGATGTCTTGAGCCGTCCTGTGACTGCTGAGCTCAGGTCACCATTACCAGCAGGCAGAGCACCGACGATGTCTTGAGCCGTCCTGTGACTGCTGAGCTCAGGTCACCATTACCAGCAGGCAGAGCACCGACGATGTCTTGAGCCGTCCTGTGACTGCTGAGCTCAGGTCACCATTACCAGCAGGCAGAGCACCGACGATGTCTTGAGCCGTCCTGTGACTGCTGAGCTCAGGTCACCATTACCAGCAGGCAGAGCACCGACGATGTCTTGAGCCGTCCTGCAGCTGCTGGCTCAGGTTACCATCTTTTCGTTCAAAGACCACCTAAACACTTCGGGCACTGAAGTTCAGTCCAAACTCGGAAATCGCTCGACTGATCTCTTAAAACGTTTACCAGCCACGCACGGTTTCACCAGCCGGCTCGAAAGGGGAGACCATCTCATCTTTAAAGGCTGCAAACAGCTGACCTCCGGATGGGTATTGGGTGCGATGGCGGCGTGTGGACGTCACTGGCGTGTGACGTCACTGACGTATGACATCATGATATCAGTGCCAACGCGTGGCATCCGTTTTGAACGCGAAGTTAGTGACCTGAGAACATAGTTTCCGAACGACTGATAGCGACATCATGGTCCCGTATCTGCTGATAAAGTTGTGTGAGGACATTGGCCGGGGGATTTCCTAAGTTGAATTTGGTTATTAGGCCAAAAGGGGGTGGCGCCATTTTTTGTTTGAAGATATTGGATTGAGGTCTTCAGCTTGCGGGCGGCTGATCGTTGGTGCTATTCCTGCTGGTAAGTTTTTGGGAAGCTCTGTCGAACGGTTTCCGCGCTTTGATTTGGCTTCAGGTGTCAAAGTGGTTTTGTGCAGTTTTAAAAGTAAGATAATGTGTTGAGGCCGCCAGTTTCAAAACAGTGAAGGGAACCACATTTTAACTTTCGATTGATGTTGGCTTCGAGAAATGCAGTGGAGTGGTGTTCAGTTGAACTTGGCCGCATGCATGGGTGTCGATTTCTCAAAATGATTGGAAGGGGGGGGGGGGGGAGAATCGTGGAGTTGCCATAAGGAGAAAAAGTGAGAAAAACATCACGGCTTTAGTCCACTTTTGTTCTGGCCACACACACACACACCACGCACACACACCGCACGCACGCACGCACGCACGCACGCACACACACACCACAGAGAGAGAGAGAGAGAGGAGAGAGAGAGAGAGAGGGAGAGATATATATATAGATATATAGATATATATATATATATATATATATATATATATATATAACTATATGCACATGCGTTTATATATGCATATATCTGTAGTGGTATGCTACGTGACATATTCAAGCCCGGCAGCTTGCATAAGGTTCTCAAATACCGCCCGTTTTGTGAAGCTGAAGGGATGCCGCCACGGGTGTCGGTTTGCATTCTTTTGGGCTGGCCACCTGCCCCCCCCCCCCCCCAGATTTCCGATTTTCCCCAACGGTGAATTTACCCCCCTCAACCTTTTGTAGCCAAAATACAAGCAGGTGCTGCTAGTGGGAAATCAAATTCATATCAGTGTTATAGAGCGGCTTTAATGTTTGTTTCGCAGGTGAAATGAGAAAGAAAATGAAAACTGTGGTGTCATGTTCAATTCAATGCGGCTGGCTGAGTAAGGCACAGTGAAAAAGCCCCGCGCTTGCACCGTGTTTACTTGAGTACTTCCGTCGTTGAATACTGTTTCTATTTGGTTCTGTGTGGTTACTTTTTCTTGCATGATGTATGCATCTAATTGTATTTATTTCATTTGTATTTTATTTCATTTCCACTCCTGCATCACATTCACTGTATTCATTAATTGTACTTGTTTTTCATTCTGGGATAGTTTTGTGCAATAGTCTGAGTGTTTCTACATTATTCCGTGATCTTTAAAGGTACACAGATTGCAGCAAGTTGCGTTGTTTTGCCACGATACGATGCGATATCTTATCGCGAATTGAAAGAAATTAACACCCAGACGTGAAGATTTTTCGCGCCAACGTTTGAAAGACGCCTTGAAATGTGCCGACCTGTGAACGACGTGAATATTCGATGGAACGGTTACGAAAACATGACGATCGACACCAGCCGACTAAACCGCTAGCAGCGATCGCCCGACAACGGTCACCAAAACAGCACTAGCCATGTCAAGCATGCCTGACGAGAGTGTTGCACTGTAGCCTGCAGCCCGCCCCACGGCTGGCAGCCGAGAGTTTCCGCGACAGCATTGAATAGCTGCGCACATCAACGCACTGCCTTCACTCCCAAAGCTGTACGCGGCCAACAACGTGTGAGGCCACAGCATCGACCCTGCGTCGCTCACCAAAACCTGGTCTCGACAATCAACACCAAACTAAAAGAATAATGATCCCCCATGGCGACAGCTTCCGCCAAAGCAGAGCGAAGAAAGAACCTATTAGAGCGGTGTACTCCTTGCACTCCCGCGCACTCCAGGCCAAGGGCTTGGACCTTTCGGAGGCTGCAGAACTCATCGACGTCTGCATCAGGCAGCAGCAGGGATGCAGAAAGAAGCCAGAGGAGAAGTTTGGGTCTGTGATGGACAAGGCAGGTGGTGAGGCAGTTCGTGTCCTTGGAATCGATATCGCTCCTCTCCTCTGTGCGCCAAGCCCGGTGAACCGGTCTACCGCAGGCGATCGCCAGGATGCTGCAGTCACTCAAACTTTGTGGCTTGCTCCCAGCGGGCATGATGAGCTGGACAGCGATGAAGCCGACCGTGACGCGGTATGCCGGTTTCTGGACCCCGTACTAGCCGTTGAGACTGGGCACAGCGTCTAGCTGAAAATGTGGAAAGGAAGGAAGGAACTGCCAAGATCTGTGATACAGACACTAGACAAGTGTCCGAACCTCCTGCTTCCCAACATTGACAAGCTCATTCGGCTGCTCGCCGCACTGCCGGTGTCAGCGGCCGAGCCGGAGGGGCTGCTCAGCCGAGACAACCTAGTGGCGACGTCGATCAGCTCCACGCTGACCGAAGAGCGTCTGCAGGTCGTCTGCCTTCTGCAAGCCCGCCGGCAGTCACTCGGTAGCAACGAGGCCGCCGTTCTTGAATTCTGCTCCTGGCCCCGAAGGCAGGATCTCAGGGTCTTCAGCAAGTATACCGTAAAGCATTTGTTCCCGATTAGCGCAATACACATCTGATCTCTCGGTCTATCCAAAACATCAAAGGAAAGGAAATCAGTACTCTAGCTGCTGCGAAGGGATTGTTAATCTCTCAAGGTTAGAGGTAAATCACACTGGCAGAGGAGCGCTCTAAAAGCAGCTAGGTTCTAGGGGGCAATGATATCATTTGCGCAAGTTAATTATGCAAGTGTTCATTTCTTGAAATTATTGTTCGCAGCTGATCAGATGCAAAAAACTGGCGTTTTTTATTTTGATCAGGATCTTCTGTGAAAGCTAAATAGCATGGAATATGAATGGATTTTTCATACCCTATACATGCAATCCGTCAATCCAAGGGCAACAAACGAAAACCAGCAAGAGTGTTGGGTCTTGTAATATGACAGTCTTACAGGACCGACCTTGCAAGCCCATACTAAATTGCCGCTCACATTAGGCAGAGCTTATGTTATGCGATAGTGGAATCTGATTTGTGTAGACTACTCGGCCAGATGTGGATGTCTTAGCGATTTCATGAAAAGGAGGTAACCAGAACCAGAGTTCTCTTGGTGTAAATCTTGAATTACGGCACTGCAGTCTCCACAGGTGGCGCGGCACCAGCGACACGGCTAACACTACGCGACGGCCAGCAGGAGGGTCGAAACGACAGCGCCTCCGAATGAAGTACCTTTGGACGCTTTAGGATGTCAAATTGAACGCTTAAAAGTTAGTCCAGTAGCATGCTTCGCCGGGTGCCATGTTTAGCTGTATTAAAGGAATGGAGTACCATTCACAGCACCGCGAACCGGCGCTGGGCATCTCCATTTTTGTAATCTCTACTCTATTTCATACTCGAGTGTCTTCGTCTTTCCTAATAAATTGGGCCGCCTTCAGATTAGAATGGGTCTTTACAGGCCGGAATGGACCCTCCACAGTTACAGGACGTCTTCCATTTTTATGTGGGTGGTTTGAAACTGATATAGCCATTGTAGCAAAGCTATATTTCCAATCGGTCACTATCTCCAGAATTATATAAGCCTCCACATGTTTAAGATCATTAATTCTCCTGGAATCCTCAAAAGTATCTAGGACGATAAAAACGCCCTAGAAGGCACCGTAAACCTCGTGGGAGTCACTGGCCGTTCGATCGATCGGAGCCTAAGTGTGCCTGACTTCCGACATGCTAGCCGATACTGCCTTTAACAAATCGTCTTCCGCGTCTCACCACCTGTCAGTTGCATCAGCCCAGTTCGGGGATCGCAAGGCGAGAGCCCCCTTTTTTGATTGGCTCAGGCGACTATCGAACGCCGCACTCGTTTTCATTGGTTAACATCACGTCATTTCTGGATCCTTCGACCATGAATCAGTTTCGACGCGAACCGTATATAAACTGTACCATTGGGGATTCTAAACAGGTTCCTACTCTGGCCGAGCTCGAAGACGCGGAATCGCTGTCGATTGTGTGTGAACGTCAAAGTGTGAGCAATGGTGAGTGTAAGTACACGGAAAATAGAAGCCCTGTTTAAAAAGATTTCGCGAGAAGGACTGGCACGAACGAGGTCTCCACTAGTACAACTATTACGCAAACAGATAGAAATCTGCCACAGCCATCTTTAAAACCTTTCGGCACTGTTCACACCCTGCCCTTAAGACCCTCGCCCTCTAGTTTCGAAGCTAAACTCCACGAATATGGGGAGAGTGTTCGGGGAGAACATTTCAAAGCCTTCTCGGCATTTATGGCGTCATTAAATGGCACAATAACGTCATTCACGTTCTGCCATTCCATGAGCAATGCGGCGATCAAGGCCAAGACCGATATAAGTGTCGAGGTGGTTATATCTGGCGTTCATGGGCGCGATTTGTAGATAACACGGCCGTCAATTGTCTCTCAATCAGTGTTGTGCAATGTACGATGGTGTTGTCGAACCATGACATCTTGAGATGCATACTAACTACAGAGAAAATTGTGCTGTCTGGAAGTCTGTTTCGCTTAAAAAGTTTATCAGTAGTTCTAAGCGAGCCTGTTTATCACACTGATGCTTGCTTAAGATTCTTCAAATGTGCGACATTCCCTTTAACATGGGCTAAGGTGCGGGGTCAAATTGACCCCTCGCCGAAGGTTTTTACAGCATGGTTTCCGAACGGTACGGCATAGCCGCGCCAAATTTTGCTTAGCTGTAGACAATTGAATAGGGATCGTTTGATTTTACAAGGTAGATGTATCTTTTAACATCGCTGACCTATGGTAGGTCAAAGTCAGGCCATAGTTTCAGCGAAGGCAATTTCTAGGGAGTCGTTCAATTTAATGCAACAACGGAGTGCTAGACGACGCCATACATCTCTGAGATGCCTTTCCAGGCAATACAAATATTGAATGAGCAAATTACGTTGACCTCAGGTCAGGGTATGAAGGTTAGACCAAGGTCAAAACCGAACTGCCATATTACTCTAGGGCTTGCTGTAAGTGATGGCTTCTGGTGCTCATTTCGAATTTATTGATAGCAGAAATCGTATTATACATCTTCCATGGACATCTTGGAGGGCAGAATAGGTCATTGACCTAAGATGACCTAGGTCGATATTTTGTTTTAGGAACGTACTGCCAAGCGTAACTTTTGTCGCTTATTAAAATACAAAACTTGGAGCAGTCTTGAAGGAATATAGTCACATGACGTCCAACAGGTTTAACAAGGTCACTGACTAAATGAGCTTGTGACCTTTTGCTTAAAAGCAGTATCTAGGTTCTGGAGGCCCTTTGGAGACAAACCTGGAATTTGGCCTTACTTAACCTTATTTGACCCCAAGGTCATGACCTAGAAAACCCAAATTTGACCTCAGTGAGTTCACGTGCACACTCACTCCGCGGATTTCATGTCTCTAGCTCTCTTCTTTTCTGCGATCTCAGCGGGGTCAAATTGACCCCCATTCGAGCGAAGGGTATCCGGCCGGCCAACCGGGCGCGTGTTAATCACGGGTCTTTCACAGGTCACAATGGGCTGTCTACAGACAGAAAAATGTCCTATTTTGTTCAGAATATATTTTAAATGGACCAGAATGCGCGCTCGACAGATCAGAATGAACTTTTACAGGCCTACACCATCCATTTTAGTTGAGAAGTGGCCGTTAACATACTAGAACGGGCCCTCAACAGAACTTCTTCCAAGTTAGGGGCGATTGGCTTGGCATTCAGTGCTCCCCTTCCCACCCCCACCCCCCACCCCCACCCCCACCCCCGGTTTCTTGCATTCTCGTTAGAAAGTCTTCATATCCCTTCCTGACCGCCAAATAACAGTCCCATAAAGTCAACACGTTCAGGCACTAGACCATGGTCGCATTGCATCCGCTCGTTGGTATGCCTGGACTCAAATTGACATGACTTGCGTTTTAACTGGCTGGATGTCCAAGGCAGCTAGATGGAATTGGTCGCTGATGTTCCATGCGCGGAATAAAAGCACAGGCGTAGATGCCGTGTTCAGAGCAACAGGCTCCGCGCGATACGATGCTTACGACCCCAGTGTTCAGACCGGATGCCCGGTCGGAGTGTATTGGCATCCGGTCTGTCAGTGGTGACTGAGTATTGCTGAAGAAATCTGGTCGGCCAGTGGTGGCGAGTAGTGTTGAGGAAATTGGAGCGGCAGGAGGCGGCTGAGCATTATTGAGGACGTGTAGTCGGCCAGTGGCGGCGGAGTATTGCTGAGGACTCGTGCTATTTTGCTGAAGTACTGAAAAAAAATAAAAAAGGAATGTTCGATACTTTTAGATGCTAAAGTAAGCATGAGATAAAAACAAGCTGACTCGTAGCCATTTGTATGTTTCTAAGTAGAGAAGACTGCATTAGACAACGCAACTTCCCTGCTCAGTAAATATGCTCCTCAGCGCGTCATTGATTTCGCTATCGTACCTTGCACAACATTGATTAAGAGCCAATTGACTGTCGTTATATATGGAAGGCAGGGGCGTAGCCAGGGCCTTACCAAGGGAGAACACAAGGTTGACAAAAGCCGATCTTATGGTGATCCTCCCAAATATCCCCGGATATAGCTTACTTGTTAACAAGTGACACGGTTTTCTACGTTTCATTGCTGTCTTTACCTCGTAAGCAGAACAGAAACCAGGAGCTACCGTGAGCTCAAATCTGTTCGTATTTGGAGGTCAATAAGCTGCAGAAATCAGCGTTGAACGACTGCATAGAATAAATCACCACCGCTCTTAATTTACAATGGTTAGTTGACTCTAATCGATAGAATTCAGAACCTTTGTAATTTTCTATCTGGGTTATACAGAAATTGAGGATGTCGCGCAGGTAGATTGTAAATCAATATGTTTGATCCAAATTGAAGATGAAAATTTGATTGCAGGTCCAGTAGTCAACAATGTGTATTAACGTGGCTAAGCCATGTTTGTTCGAAAATGTTCACCATTCAGTCAGAATCGATTCGTGATACAATTCATGTAACGTGTTTTTTTAACATGCGCGCCCGCAAATCTTAGCAACAAAAACCCGACACCAGGCGGTTATGGCCAACGGGTGGACGAAAATGACGACGCTTGTGAAAAAAGGATCCTGGAACGCTTCAGGACATCAGATCTTACATTTAGAGGGCAGTCTGAGCGCATATTTCACGTGTGCAATTTTTACGCTAATGAAAAGAAAGAACTTGCACTTGAAGCGTCGCGAAGTGGGGCTGGAATCTAGCGGTTGAACTGGAAAGAGTGAAGGTAGAATGTCTGTTTTTCGTGTTTTTGCAGCTATTCATTTATCCAGAAGACATTAACACGGCGCCCACCGTCTGGTGGCACTTGCAGTGGCCGTAACCTTTCGGTTTTACGGTAGTTGCAGCCCAGACCATCCTTGTCCTTGCTCTCGTGGTTGCGGGCGGGCATGTTCAAAGCCTTTTGATGTAATTTGTTTCAATAATGCATTCTGAAAAAATGAACGTCCTCAGGCAAACATGGCATGACCCTGCTTGTTTTCTTTAAGCTCATTTCGACCCACCCTATTCAACAGTAATGAGACCCCCACTCTGTTCAACAATAATGAAACCCCTTATTTCCTTCCAGGCACGGGGCCTCTTGAGTAGGACACCATGGGTACATTATCGTTTCCGGTCAAGAACACAGCATAAGGAAGGGCCATTCCGTCCCATCGCGGGTGTCTTCTGGCTATCATTCTGGTGACACGGGGCGGGATCTCCTGGCCAATCCGGGGGCCATTAGAAGGATGCATCATATCACCTTGTTCCCATTCCTGACACGGGAGGCCTTCTGACCTGCACAGTTGGCCCCGGATCAGCACAGAAACAACTGATGCGACAGCATCCCTGATCAATGCAGGTAGTCCAATAATTGTCACGTACACTCCAGTTCCGTGTTCTTTCTGTGTCCTTCAGAGATATTGGGTTCTCCCTGACCGTAGATTGTAAATGAAATGGGGTTCCTGATTTTTGTCGACGTGGGCAACCCATGTTCGTCTTAAAATGCTTAGGATCCTATCAGAACTGATTACCGATGAGAAACCTATGTAATATGGTCTTGAACATGCGCGCTCGCAATTTGTAGCTGCAACAGCCTCGGCGCCCGGCGTTACAGCCTCCAGGCCGTGAGGCGTCGCCTTGTGGCTGTAACACTGAGTGATGGCCAATGAGCAAGTGAAAAAGATAACGCAACTTAAGGGAGATGGCTGGTGAACTAGGTAAATCGGCATGCATGTTTAATGTAGTGCAAAAGTAAGCCAAATGCAACCTTAATCTGAATACTGGGGGTGGGGGCAGTTAACATTGCTAACCCCCACACTGAAAAGTGGGCGGGGGCGATGGCCCCCTGCCCCCCCCTCCCTGTTCCTACGCCCATGGGGCCAAATGAGTTCAAAATGAGCCACGTTCGATGACCAATTACATGTTACGCAACCTGGCTGAAATGATGACGTAGATTTTTAACAAAGCCCATTCTGATACGCGGGGTTTTTCCAAGTCCTTGCACGAATGTCAGTCACAGGCGTACGAATGTTCCTTAGCTGGTCTTCCGTGGTTCGTCCACGTGTGTCCTGCGAGAGGCGCGCCGGCGTCCGACAGGTGGGTAATAATCTCGCGCGATGGGGCCCACGGTCCAAATGAACGACGGCTCTGTTAGATGAAGAACCCATTCTTAATGTCATAATCGTATGTTGGCATCGTTTTATGAGCGTGTTCCTCCATCGGACGGCAGTTCGGCCGCGCCTCGGTCGGCGTTCCCAGGTCCGTGGCTGTGGTGAGGGGTATTCCCATCGTGCACGAGTGCAACTAAGAAGGTTACCGGTCCATTCGGTTGTCTTTTGGTTTATTTGTCTCGTTTTCTTGGTGATAGCCGTACCAAAACTGGTCCTTTGGCAACTTACCGCTTAAATGTGATGCAAGAAGATGGCGAAGTTGATTTTCCCTCATCTGTCCTATCTGATCTATCTGATCTATCTGATCTATAGATCTATCTGATCTATCCTCGCCTTTCCTCATCTGTCCTCGGGCGTGTGTCAACCCCGAGGCGGTCGGAATAGTCCCCAGAGTGAGTGTACTGGTAGCCCGAAATGACTGGGAAAAGTCAGCTGGTAACTGGCCAGCGTCCCTTTGGCTGGGAGCGACCGCTCCACAGCACTGTGCGGCGTGCATAGTGCTTCGCGGACCTGTTTGGCCATAAGGTCACAGCCTACTGATGATGATGATCTAATCTGATGTCCTGTCCTGTTCCCTGATGATCTGATGTCCTAATGATAATGACATGATATGATGATGTTGATGTTATGAATGTAATGAATGATGTAATGTAATGTAATGCAATGATGTAAAAAAGGATGTAATGAAATAATGATGATGATAAATGCCCTGATGAACTGAAATGGCACGGCCCAAGCGGTGGCCGGTCTGAACGCTACAAGCTTCAGTAAGTCTCCCCAACCAGAAGCCACCCTTGCAAATAATTCAGAATAAAATTTGTTAAAACAAATAAGGTGCAAACAAAAAATGCGTGATAGAATTGATATCAAATTCACTTTATCCCCAAGATGGCATTTGGAAATATTCAGAATGCCGATGGCTATAAAGCTTAAAGCGCATTTTCACTAGCTCCATTCATCCTGAAGAAAAAAGGAACGCACATTCCGCTTCCGTCAGTTCTAACTTGGCGCCGAACCCTGACTTTGTCGGAGTAAATTTGATCTATCGTAAGTGTTGTACTTCTCTATCTGTCCACATGCACGTTGGAAGCAGAATACAAAGCTAAGCAGCCTTTGTTTATTCGCATCGCAAGCAGGATTTATTTGTTTCGCATATGCTTTCAACATCCAGTTCTGCTAGTGCATCTGCTGCATGCACGAGTACCTGGCTCGTATTTTGACTCGGCTTTCTCCCACTGTAGTTCCTCTCGTAACCACAGCTGCATTTGCGCGTACCTGCAGTTGCACGCCTTTTGTAAGTTGTCCCGGCCGGTCCGTCTGGCTGCGCAGTGTTTGGATCGGCGACTCTGTCCACAGTTCGGTAGCAGTCCTGGAGGACTAGCCGAACCAACGCAGAGTGTATCCGGAGAACGGCCGGCGGGGGAACGGCTGGCTCCGTGCAGAGTTGTACAAACTCTGCTGGGAGCTCGGCTGGAAACTCTGCTGGGAGCTCGGCCGGGTGATCTCCTGGGACCTTGGTCGGTTGTTTGGCGAGTTGCTCTGCGATGAGTTCGTGTCTGAGCTCTGCGAGAATCTCGCCTGTAAGCCCGAGAATCTCGACGGGTTGTTCTGCATTAGGCCTAATTGCTGGACGGCCAAGTTCCCCAGGGCCAGCGTAGCCAGGTTGGGCCGATTATTCCAGGTCAGCAGGTCATTTGGTGTCTTTAAGCCCTGTGGACATATGTCACAGGTAAGCGGTCTTTTTAGGACATAATTCACGTACTGGGAAGGTCCAGGTCACTGGCACATTGTACAAGTGACATAAAATGTGTGGGTCGGAGGGGCAATGCAGCGAGCATGTCGGAATATTAAATGCGTGGAGAGGATCCGCATATGCAGATTTGTTCAGCCAGTCCAGCGCTGAGCCGGTTCCCGGCTGTTTTCTATACTCACCGTCCGGTGGCAAGCCGTGCTAACCAGCCGGTGTTCGGCGTCCAGGCCTCGCCAGTTTGGCGTTGGCTTACAGTCCGGCTGGCTGTGACTGACTGACACAACATAGGCGTGACTGCTGGGGGTTTGAATCTACCACTGCCGTGGGTGCGTGTTTCATACCACGGCAGCCGAGTTTAAGTTCCCTGTCATACTGGTTACGTAGTCATCAAAAACACATCTGCCAAACTAGTGAAGACCAGGTTAAAAATGCTATGGATGAACTGAAAACGGCTAAAAAGCACAGAGCGTTGTTTACTCTAGTCAGGAAACCTGAGGGCACTGGCGGCGTTTCAGTCCTGTTGCCGAATGTTTTAGCGACGGGATTGCCGGCTGGGGAATCGGCACTTTTTGGACGTCCTGTTCTGCGGCGGCCAAGGCTGAGGCGTTGGGATTTCCAGAGTGAGACCCAGAACTGGTTTGGTGGGGGCCGGAGCCGGAGGCCCGCGCTTACCCCGCCTGTGGACGGGAGAACACAAAGCTCAGCCCGCGGACGGCCGACGTTAGGAAACAATGTCAACCTCGCGCATAATCGTGCATCACTGCAGTCACGTTGATAATTATCAGTTGGGACATACTGCACATAACTCGTTTTGAAAAAAGCAGGCATGCTGATCCACACTGACTTAAGCTGCGCCGATTGTGTCAAGGCATTATTGCACCTCGTTAAGGCCTTTTATTGCCCGCAATGATCGACATGGCTTTCTGTTTAGGCCATGTGGAAACAGCGGCGACTCACTCTGGGGGAGAGGTGACGACGCGGTCAACTCCAGGATCACCTGTGGCAGATGCAAGAAATTTGTTTGCATGCACGCTCTCGTCCTGCGATCGGCTGGCACAGGAAACGGCCGGCACAGGAGATGGCCGGCACAGCAAATGACCTTTCCACTTATTGGAACCTCCTGCGCTCCTGTCTTACACAAGAGTGGTTGAAAACATGCATCATGCCGTTAGTACAATGCTTAGCACAAAGCTCGCCATTTAGAGTTGAGGCGAATCTGCACCAGATGACCAATCGTATACGTACCAGAGTAAGACAGATAATCCTGGTTATGCTGGTGATCCTCATTCTTCAGTTGTCGATGGGAGTGTACTTCAATCTAAAAAGAAGGACATGCATCACTGCAGTCACGTGGGCTATGAATGTTATGCGCAGACCTACGCTACCATCACAGTTTTTTAAGATTGCATCGACTTGAATTCTATATCACAAACATGGCCACGTAAAGTCCATGGTGGTTTTCACCCGAAGTTCACTTGATGCTTGAAGCTCGTTACCGACAAAAATTATAAATTACGTTGCAGCTTAAGGCATTATTAACTGGACGTGGAGGACGCCTGTTGAGCTTGGAGACGTGCAGCGAGCAGGGTGACGCAGAGGTGATCGCAACAAGCATGTACATGACCATACTAGTTATGATACAACATGATATGGTCTATACTATATGATGCACTATTACATTATACTGAATGGGACCATTTTCTTCGGAAGCCAATACATACGGTGCATATCAGCGCATGAATTTATTCGACACAGGTGCATCGAACCCTAACACGCGACCGGGTGGCCGGTTGGGTGCCCTTCGCTCGGGTGGGGGCCAATTTGACCTCGCTAAGATCTCAGGAACTAACCGAGTAGAGACACCACATTACACAGGGTGTGTTGGCCAGCACGTGAACTAACTTGGGTTAAAGCTTGAGATCCATAGGCCATAACCTCCGGGGCAAATGTCAAACATGGTAAAACTCCTGGTTAAGCTAGTAAAGTTAAACTCTAGTAAAGTTGAACTAGTTAAACTCCAGGTAAAGCTAAGTACCCTCAGAACCTAGATACCTGTTCTAAGCAAAGGTCACATGCTCACTTGAGCTCAGTTACCTTGTCTGACCTTTCGAAGGTCATGGTGACCAAAATTATATAAGAGTGCTTTGGGTTTTGCATTTGAATAAGCAATAAAGATAATGCTAGGCAGTATCTTACTAAAAAAAAGTGTTGACCTGGGTCATTTTAGGTCAGTGTCCTGTTCTGACCCTTCCATTAGTAAATTTGAACTGAGCACCAAAATCTACCCCATACAGCAAGCCTTAGAGTGATAAAGGGCGTTGGTTTTGATCTGCGTCTGACCTTCATACCTGGCCCTGTGCATTCAATTGTTGTGTTGCCTGAGAAAGCATCTAGAGATGTATGGCGTCCTCTAACGCCCCGTTGTTGCATCAGATTGAGCGCTTCCTAGAAAGGAAACCATTCCGGAAAGTCTTCTAGCCGGTCATACTGACTTCCGCACCCGAGCGCGTGTTAAGCGTTTGGGAACAGATCTACAAATTGGATTGCCGCGGCATCGGCTGCCGCGGCATCGGCTGCATGGCAACGCCAGTCAGTTGTAATCGAAAATATGTTTTTATTTGGTCGATAGTAAAGGTATTCGACGACTGTCGGTGACCGATCGGAAACAAAACGCAAATATTTTTGGTGATTGCTGGTCACAGTAAGCTGGGATATGCACGTTTGCATTATCATTGCCCAGTGTTGTTCGGTTTCGGTCACGGTGTGTTGCATTTGAGACCAGTTTTGGAGAAAGTGACGTTAGCCAACCCCGTAAATAAACGGCCCACTGCCTTCTGCGTGAGGCAGTGATGCGATAGCGCAATGATTTGTGGGCGGCGCATTTTCTTACACCAAATCGTCACCTTCAGGCTTCCATCTGCTCTTGACATCAGCCCTTAACAAATGTCACGCAATCTACGCTTTGCGTACGATAGCACGCCACAGCCTGCACAAATCCACGGGCTGCGTACAGTAGCACGCTACAGCCTGCACAAACCCACGTTCTGTGTACAATAGCACGCCACAGCCGGCACAAGTACACGGTCCGCGTACAATAGCACGCTACTGCCTGTACAAGCCCACGTTCTGTGCACAATAGCACGCCACAGCCTGCATAAATCCACGGCCTGCGTACAACAGCACGCCCCAGCAGGCACAAGTCCACGGTCTGCGTACAACAGCACGCCCCAGCAGGCACAAGTCCACGGTCTGCGTACAACAGCACGCCCCAGCAGGCACAAGTCCACGGTCTGCGTACAACAGCACGCCCCAGCAGGCACAAGTCCACGGTCTGCGTACAATAGCACGCCCCAGCAGGCACAAGTCCACGGTCTGCGTACAACAGCACGCCCCAGCAGGCACAAGTCCACGGTCTGCGTACAATAGCGCGTCACAGCCTGCACATGTCGACCAACCTTTCGGCAGTAAAGTAGTCCGTTTTGTTTTGCGTCAGAATTATTTTTTTCCCCTACGTCACGGCGTGCCCTGGTCTTCGAGACCTAAATCAGTTTTCAACCCGAGCTTTTCAACGTTTTACAGCATTAACCTTTTTTTCTTTTTCAACCAAATGAGCAGACAAAATTGTAGTGATAGCGCATCTACGCAGAAGCCTCATCAAGGGGCTTCCATTTTAAGGGCCTGAAGATACTGCAGGAATACGTAAGTTGTTCAGTGCATTAGCGAGGAGCATCATTCACATAGATAAGACCGTATTATTAGTCTTATTCCTCGGAAAAACCGGGAATATGGAGACATAGTTGAGTTCATATTTCGGCAACGTGCTTTTAACGAAACAATAGCAGAAGTGACTTCAAAATTGACTATTTTGAATTTCGGCATTTTGAATTGCCTATCTATCGTCAATTTTGAATTCGCTTTTGCTATTGTTTCGATAAAGGCATGTTGTCGAAACATCAGTCTGACTATATCTCCATTGTCCTGGTTTTTCCGAGGAATAAAGCTAATACTACTGTCTTATCTACTGCAGGATTGCCTCAATAGGTTTGCTATCCGGTCCTGAAACCTACGCGGCGACGGGAACAGCACTACTGGAATGTAGGCTAGCACGACAAACGTGAACACAGTGCGGCCACAGGCCGGGCCAACCGGGACCGCTGAAACTATACCAGTTCCGGTTGATTGATATGACAACTCGGTCAGCCTGAGACTTCATTACTCAAAACTGGATCGTCTTCATTGATCGTCCGCCGCTGCCACAGCTCCCTGCGACTAACGCCGTTTATCAGCGAATCGTCCGCAGCTCCGTGTGAGCTATGCTGTCTACCAGTAGACCATCCGCCGCTGCCACAGCTCCCTGCGACTAACGCCGCTTATCAGTGATCTACACATACATAATTAACATACACAATGATCTTTATCTTAACTGTTGCCATAATGCCTGCATGACCGTTGTCAGCTATTTTGCCGTCCTGCGGCGCTTGCGTTTCGCACGCGACTAAAGAGGTCTTCGCGTTGCCTTCATGGTATTTCAAATGGCGTCAACGGCTGATTTGTAGCACAAACAACAGCGTCACTACGACGGTGAACATGCCCTATTTATGTGACGTACACGGTCATGTGACATACGCCGTCTATATGTGATGTACACAGGTTATGCCTGACATATACTGGTCATATGTGATGTGCAGTCTATACGCAATACACATGGTCCACATTCAAATAACGGGGTTTTCAATAAAGAACGTTGTCTATGTGTGATCTAAACATTTATATTTAGCGTGTACAGTTTATGTGCAGCGTGTACAGATTATGTGTGACAAACACGATCGGCATGACTTTTATCTGGCAAGTAAGGTCGGCACATGGCAAACATTGCCGCTTGGGGCCATCGGCCGCCCGGTGACAGTACTGTGTTGAATGTGACCCATTAGCCTCACACCATCGAGGCGAGTCAGAATGCCAGTCAAGCACCGGGCGTGAGCCAGACACATTCACATACAGCTACATGATTATCCGAAGATGACAGCGTAGGTGTTAAAAACAGCACTAACTGAGACAGCATTGCATGATGGAAGCTTACGCGCAGTCTTTGATGCAAGACACAGGGATAGTTTACAGGGATATCGCCTACTAAGGCTAGCATCTTAAGCAGATAATGCACACCTGATGTGAACGTCTATGTCAGTTAAGAAGCACCGTACTTGCTACAGCCGCAGCTTGCTGCAGTGTCGTGTTCAGCCGCTGGTCTCCGCCGCCGCCAGCCCCTACTGCGCGTTCACTCGGTGTCCTCCCGGCCGACTGCCGGCGCGGCGCCTCATGACATGCGCCGCAGAAGGAGGAAAGTTCGGCCGCAATCGGCTTACAAACGGACCAAGGCCATACAACTACACGAGCAAGCAGATCTATTTCTATAGATAGAAAAACGCTTGCGCTAACGAAATGTGCTGCATAGGCATAAATTAGGAAAGTTTTGTAACTGTGCTCCCAGGCATTTACTGCTGTTAGCACAAAATTGACGCACATAATAATGCACATTGAACACAGAGGTGACTGGCGTGGAGAAGTAGATGCTGTTGACCCATCAGTAGAACGGAACAGGACCGGAGAGAATAGTGTACAATTCGAGTAACAGGTCGAAATATTAAGTACAGGTAATATAATTGATACTAACCACTAAAACGACGAATAACCAGCATCCCAAGGTACATTAAAGGCTGCTTATTCTGCAAACAAACTTTTAACTCATAATGCCGAAAAACCAGGAGCTGAAGTTATTTGAAGCTCCTTATTATTTGAAGCATTCATTGATTTTGATCAACATGTTTAAGGAAACGCGATATGAAATAATTTTTGACTTTCTTGGGCGTGGGCGTTATCATTTTTTGGGGGGGATGGCGGGGACAAGTCAGGATTAGAGGAGTGACACTGGAATCTAGACGACACAACCTGACCTGAAATGATATTTTGGATTGGAAGATTTAAAAGGCAAGTATTCTGTAGACAACATTGGCTAAGACACAAATGCATTGGGACGCAGTACATATAAAGAACGGGCCAAATCAAGCTTTCTGTCCCCAATCTCCACAGACGTTCTTACCTCACTGGGCATGACATGGAAGCCAGAAGACAGGAGATGGATGACGTGAGGCAATAGGATAGGAACGGGTTAGGCAACGGGTTAGCATCCGGGGCAGAATGAAAGAGAACAAGGTAGAACAGGAAGAAGGGATAGTTAATAGCACAGGACAGGATATGGCAGGGCAGAACAGGAGACAAGATAAATCGAGACAGGCCCGGAGCTGACATGACGTGACAGGGTAGAAAAGAAGAGGATAGCACAGAACAGCACAGCACATAATGGAGATTTACTCGCCAAAATCAACAAGATTTGCCGACATAAATCGAAACAAGATGTTGCTTTCCACCTTCCCCCAATATTAATAGGGACCCTCGGCTATTGCACGCCCCCCCCCCCCTCACCTTGCCCCCCCTTTCTTACCAGCACTGTCCAGTGTCGTCATCATCAGTTCACATATAACACCTGTGTTTATCTGACTGTGCAACACCGCGCGGCGACCTAGGGCTGGCGCGGGCAGGGGTGGTAAAAGTATACGTTTCGTCGCCGACCACATCTTCGGAGGAAAAATTGTCGCCAGCAGCGTAACGCAATACAATAGGACAAAATGGTCATTCAGTTCATGCCCGGTAGCGTCATCGGTAATCAGCGTATCACCGAAAGTGTCTTTCATTACTGCAGTTTTCAATATTATGCACATAACCCAGACGTTCAGTCATACACTGCCCTTGAACAAATGTCGGAACAATGGCTGCTGTTGGAAAAGCCGGCGCACATGCTCTAAGCATATGAGATAGTCCAATCACAATAGAAATCTTCTTTCACCCTCCGGACTCGTCGGGGCCTCACGTTTAAACTTGATCCACGACTGGATTTGCTTTCGTCGACCGCAAAAAAAGCAATGAAAGGCCTCGATAGCCAGGGCAGCTAAATGCATGGCAGATTCCAAACCAGTAGCAAGCGGCACTAGGAATGATGTTAGATATGAAGGCTTCCACGAGGCCAAAATCTGCATTCCGGGCCATGAAAGTATTAACTGCTGCAGCGGAATGACAGATTTAATTACTAACATCTAAACATTGGTAGGCATTCAGTCAGCAAGCCCAAATTGCCCTTTGCATGCAAGTAGCATGGAAACCTAAGGTTTTCTGTGATGTCTGTCATATATGATGCAGGAGTACCAATTCAAATTATTTTCTGGGGCACCACCCAATATCTATGTTGGGTTGATCCCCCTCAATGCTAATTGCTTCCTCCCCCAGCCAACATTTCTAGATGTAAAATCACACAAGATATGAGATTAAAGCTTCCTATGACACAAAACCTTCTCTGGACTTAATTTACTGACCATGATCCATGGGTTGCTATGTTCCCTAACCATGAATAAAAATTGGCACTCCTGTCATTATGCCACCACCACGCAAAATATATTAATTTCTACTATCGGTGAAGACTGCGTATAAGGCAGGTTGTCTGCCTTCACAGCCTGTACTTAAATGTACACAGTGATTATGCTAATGGTTCCATGAGGACAATTTTAGAATTCAGTGTTAGCAAAAACAGTCATGAAACATGCCATATTTGAATCCATGCAATGCCATGCTCACATGTGCAAGGAAAATATGCACTATGAATGAGCGCTGCAGCATGAATAGCTTGCAGAGCTTTCCTGTTACCGTAGGGGTGTTATCATCGGGAAATAACCAGCATTGTCTTCAGACCCGCTGAGAACAGGATGGAGAACAGGACTCGTCGGGACCCGCTGAGAACAGGATGCTGAATCGCGGCACAGCCAACGAAGTAAACAAAGCCAGAAATCGAATCCTGGGCGGGTGTTCATGACACTGCAATGCGAATGCCGATTGCAAAGTTGCAGTGCACTGAAAGTCACCGCCCACCTCATATCAGTCGCATCGCAATTATCAAAACACGCCCTTGCAGCCAGACGAATCCCCATATCTAGATCTGTTTCAGTACTTTATACTGTCTAGTTTGGACACTGAGGGTCGGCTGTTAAAAACAGCGAATCAGCCGACCAATCCGACCATAGGAAATACACTGCTTTGTCTCCGATCTGTTATCAAGTCGGGCAACTAAAAATCAGAGGATAAGTTTGGTCACCGGGCTGGATTAAAATCTAGGAAAGATACCAGTGTGCAGCAGAGTACGGTAAAAAGTATTTATGGAAACGTTTGCTTGTGTGGTCAGGGTGTACTTTCCTACCTAACGTTAGAAAAAATCATTGTACACCATTCGTCGTGTTTAAGGCAGGACATATCGTGAATAATCTCAAAACAGGTAGAATCATGCTCCTACCTTCGAATTTCAATAACTTCGATGGCGGAACCCCGAGCGCCGCGCGCACCGCACCGCCTGGACTCCCTAGCGCCGTTTATGCGGTGCCGTTGCGTAAATACAATATTTCTGCTTACCAAGAACTCTACAAAATGTACGGGGCCAAAGTAAACCATTCGTCGTGTTTAAGGCAGGACATATCGTAAATGATCACAAAACAGGTAGATTCATAATCTTGCCTTCAATTTTTTATAATTACGATGGCGAACTCCCGAGCGCCGCACACACACAGCACCCGCGACACCGGCGCCATTACTGCGCGGGTCACAACATTACTGTGCATCAAGCAGCATCAAGAACCATAAAAATGTACCGGGCCAAGGTAACAAGAATCCATGAAATTTGATCCTCGACGCCAACGGGACCATGGGTTGCAGGGAGATTGGGTGGGGAATGTAAAGCAAAATGAGAACATGACAGCTAAATAAAAGCTCACTATATGGCACCTATATATGGCATGGAACATGGACGCCAATGGGATGCTGGGTTGAAGGGGATATAGGGTGGGGAGGTTAGGTTAGGTTAGGTTAGGTTAGGTTAGGATAGGTTTGTTAGGTTAGGTTAGGTTAGCTTAGCTAAGCTTAGGTTCTGGTCTATTAGCTTATATCTAAGCTCATAAGGTCTATGAGCTTATATCTAAGCTCAGGTTTGGTTAGGTTAGGTTAGGTTAGGTTAGGTTTGGTTAGGTTAGGTTAGGTTAGGTTAGGTTAGGTTAGGTTAGGTTAGGTTAGGTTAGGTTAGGTTAGGTCAGGTCAGGTCAGGTCAGGTCAGGTCAGGTCAGGTCAGGTCAGGCTAGCTTAGCTTAGCTTAGCTATGGGATGCTGGGTTGAAGGGGATATAGGGTGGGGAGGTTAGGTTAGGTTAGGTTAGGCTAGGTTAGGTTAGGTTAGGTTAGGTTAGGTTAGGTTAGGTTAGTTTAGGTTAGGCTAGGATAGGTTAGGCTAGCTTAGGTTAGGTTAGGTTAGGTTAGGTTAGGTTAGGTTAGGTTTGGTTAGGTTAGGCTACTTTAGGATATGTTCTGGACTATTCTGACCTGTGTGTTTCATAAATGTACCTATACTCGATAAGAAACGATTTTGGTTGCTTTATTATTGTTACCTTAGTCCCGTACATGTTTTATGGTTCTTGATAAGCAGAAATATTGTGCTTTCGCAACAACGCAGAAACGGCGCTTGGGAGTCGAGGCGGTGCGGTGCAGTGCGTGCGGCGCTCGGGAACTCGCTATCTTATTTATGAAAATTCGAGGGTATGAGCATGATTCTATCTGTTTTGCAATTACTTACGATATGTTCCGCCTTAAACACGACGAATGGTTTACCTTGGTCCCGTACATTTTGTACAGGTCTTGGTAAGCAGAAATATTGTATTTACGCAACGGCAACGCATAAACGGCGCTGGGGAGTCCAGGCGGTGCGGTGCGCGCGGCGCTCGGGAGCCCGCCATCGAAGTTATTGAAATTCAAAGGTAGGAGCATGATTCTACCTGTTTTGAGATTATTTACGATTTGTACCGCCTTAAACACGACGAATGGTGTGCAATGATTTTTTCTAACGTTAGGTAGGAAAGTACACCTACACCGCATGTGTTGTGTGACGAAATTTGTTACCATGGACACATAACATCTATGTATGGAGACCCCATGTTATGTTTTGCACAACATGGGGTCACTGCATTTGCATTGCATTTTGCATAGCATGGGGTCACAGCATTGCATTTTTTCGTCTTGGCCGTCAGCAAAATTTGCTGTCCAAAAACATTTTGGCCCCAAGCTTCTTGTGAATATATGCATTTTTATCGCCGACCTTATCCATCAAATCGGCAGGTTTTACCACCGCAAAATACAAACACAATATAACCTTGTCCACATACCTGAATTTAATAAGTATTACCAATTACAGCTGCGCTTCTCACAAACCTCACAAGCAATCCCAGCAAAAATAAACTTTACTCGACTCATGTCTTCCAGACAGCAAGGAACTGAAGATGAGCTGGAGTGAACTCTGAACAACTGAACAAGAGATAGACTAACCTAGACGTCAACTGTCGTTTCCACTGGGATGCCTCCCTTACCTTACCATACCTTAAACTCATCTATCAGGTTACTCTATGATGGGTTACGAGTCAAAACAGGCTTCTGCGCCCCGTGTACATTAGTAATGTGCGCCACTTTACCAGCATTCCAAGACTACGTAAGTTAGAGGCAAACTCTCACAAGCTGCGTGTTGCGTGGAAATAGTTAGGGATGATGTCCGGTGAGATCATGCGCGACATGCAATGCGCATGTGAGGCAAGACGACCCTGCTGCTTATATCATATAGCCTCAGCAAAATCATGCTTAAATCAAGCTTTCGGAGGTCCAAGTGGTAGTTAAGGAGGGGCTAGGTATGCATTAGCTCATTTTTGTGAAAATTGACAATTAAGTATGGCTATTTAAGTTTATAGGAAGCAGACAAATTTTTCACTGATTTTAGGATAGGATATAGCGTTGTAGGAGTTTGTACCATACAATATCCTTTGGTTTCTACCTGAGATCTGGCAAACTCTCAGGATGAATTTGAGGATGAACAATATTGTGATTACTGCTCATAAACTACAATAGCAAATCTTGAGTTGATTTTGCAAAAGCTTTACAAGTAGTGCTGCATGCTAGGCTTTTTATCACTCCGCAATGGTTTATTGATTTGTATGGGGTGTGCTGTGCTTACTGGTGCTGCCATTTGCATTTGAACCATATGACTCGTTGACACAACATCGTAACTAATATTGACTCACCATTCGGTCCATGAAATTATGAAGAATGTAATTCATGTCACGACCCAAAACGACATTTTTCCAACGAATCGATTCAGTTCACAACTCATCCAAAAACGATCGACTCATGAGTCGATTTATGACTTGCCTGGGGTTTAAACACAAGTCTGCCACGAACCGAGGGATTTTCGTTCGAGGACTGAGGACTCAGGACTTAGGACTCAGGACCTGCGCAGCGATTAACAGCTTACGATTCGTTGAAGGACTGGAACTAGAATCTCACTGCAGTAGTCTCGTCACTCTCGTTCGCATAGGGCCCAATTCCTAAGTGTGTGGTTCAAAACCGCTCAATCGCCAGCTTCGCCCCTTCATAACCACCCAAATTTGCTGCGCTCGTTGTTCCATTCCAAACGTTGAACAGTTCATCTACATGAAAACGAAAACACGTCTGTCAGAACCGCTGTATTTCACAAGTAGGCTAAGGCATCGGCAAAAAAATTTGTTTAACACGCAGCCTGCACGTTCACAGCTCTACACCCAGTACAGATCCATTCCAATATCACCATATGATGCCAAAGAAGAGCAAGCACGTGCCTGGCTTATTGTTTTTGGTAAATGTTTAAACAGAACCACCATCTCTATCATCTCTAAATAAGACTTTTCATCATGACCTCGGTTTCCGCCTACATCCTCATATTGCTATCAGCAATATGTAGAAACATGTTTCTGAACCGCTTTGAACTTCTGCATGCTCACACATTTATGTCGAGGGTTCCCGTGCCTTACAGCATGTTGTGCAGGCAACCCTCCTCGCGTTTAAGAAAGGACGCAAAATGACCATCGCAGTCGGCGCGCCGTTAACCTCCAATCATCATCAGCATCATCACGTATAAGGAGTACGTCCTGCTTCAAGAACCAGATACCTGCTCACCTTCTTTTAAAGGTTTAATCCGAACCTTTGAATGGATGGATTTCCGGGATCAGAGCTCACGCTAAGCAGTGCTTGTTGTGTGAGCCCTGACCCCTACCATCCGATCGCGCAATTCCATGTCAACGGCATAATTTTGTGGCGAAAGCTTAACGTGCCGCAATGCTCGGCACGGTCCGTCCTGCACTCTGATGTCAACTGACCTTTAGCGCGACCGCTGCCACCGGCCGCAGGCCATACCTGTCAAGGGCAAACAGCGAGCGCCCTGAAGCGACTCGACCCATCCCGCCGCGGCTGGATAGATCGGTAGCCAGGCGCTCTAACCAACTGAGCCACCGGGACACCTCAGCCAGACACCTGAGCGAACACTAAACGAGCCACCCATAGAGCGTTTCCCTGCGTTCCACGTCGCAGACGACTTCACCTCGACGACAAGGCTGTCATTCGCTGCTATTAGGTGCAATATCCAAGGGTCGAAATATCTCTCAATGTCGATATTTGCCTGCTTGTTTGATATATCATTATTCGGCGCACCAGTAATAGTAGACGACTGGCGTTGGGTTCACAATCGGTTAACAAATTATTTGTGGAGGTGACGCGTGCCGAGGCGTCTCCAGTGACACTGAGGAGGTGCCCTAACAAGCCCAGCCGGCCGCGCAGACCAGCAGCGGGCAGCTGGCCAGCCGCGCATGCACCGGCTCCATCCTCGCCCATCCCACACACCTTTAAAGCCTAGCGCATCCCTGTGCTCCATCCCTGGAGAGACGCGGGGTTTACAACACTCCCAAACATAAATATATTTGGCTAAGGAAGAAGTAACTCAAAATATTGGTAATAGGTGGAATTAATTTGTGTACGACAGGAAAATTGAAAACCTCGAATGATGAAGCCAGCATTGGCAATCAGACCATGACAATGTAAATGCATTGGACTGCGGCGACAACCCGCGGGAAGTTTTCCCATGTTACCCAGAAAGCTTTTGCATCCTTGACATTTGAAAAAGCCCAGAAATTTCAATGCAGCACGTAAGATCTGTGAAAAGCAAAGGCGTTATAGCAGTATATTTAAAAGAATTAGAGAGCCGGCTGCTCTCATATCTAATTCTGACTCGTATGATGCTTACCACATCATAAGAAGCTTCTTCCACGTGAGGAAGGTGGAGGCACTAAAAATCTAAGATTATGCCATACAAATCTATACAGAAGAAGATGAGTTCGGGTAGTTAAAAATGAAGAAGCGTGCTGTCCCTCCTCAAATCGCTTTTAGTGCAGGATCTCGCAGATGTATGCATGGGCTGAACTTTTCAAACGCTGCGAGTAGGACCGAAACTTACCAGCAAATGTTTGTGAGCTTTGATGTTCGTGGCTGTGGACTTGCATCATAGTGTTGTGTCATTCATCTAACGATCCAACTGTATGTCGACATTGAAACGTCGAAAGTTTCTCAGAATCACGAGATAAGACGAGACGTGTATTGCGGGATGAATGTCATTACCAGATGAGCAAGTGATATAGAAACATTACGCTGACACTGCTTTGTAACACATTCCGTGTAATAGTATAAGCCGCCAGCCAATTGCCATCCTTGGAGCTGGCTACTTTTAATCTTTCTCTTACTAACCGACATCATCATGATAGCATTAATGATGCAGTTTTACCCTTTTGGCCACCATTCATTCTTTATTTTGTTAAGTAGGAAGCACATTTGTTAGTTGTGAGTGCCGCTGCCTTAAACGTTTCGGTTGCTAGTGGCATTAGGTAAGGTTCTGTGTGCCGCGGTCGACAGGGGTCTGCGCTCGTGGTCACCTGTCAATGAATGATGGATAGATAGGAAAAGGGGGCTTGAGGCATGTATTATGGTGTATGCATCGGCTCGTACCACCCTGCGTCTCTTGGCAATAGCGGAAAGATCTCACAAGGGAGGTCCTCATCTCGCGATCTCCGAGATGAGACCTCGGACCCGGTCCGTTTGGTACGGCCCGCTCTGTTAGGCTCCGCGTGTTCAGGTTATACCACAAATCGCTGGGCAGAGAGACCCCAGCAGAGGCCGCAGATAACTGTGGCGAAATGGCTTTTTAACATTCGACTGGAAAATCATGTATATCCAGGTTTGAATTTGTATGCCTATGTTGTCATCTTAAAATGGCATAATTACGTGCGTCATTTTTAGATTGGACGCCCTGATAGCGTTAGCCCAGTGCGCGAGCTAGGGCTTTAAAGAAGGCCCATATTTTTCACAATATATTTTTTTCTTATCGCCTGCACGCTGCTGAGATGTTTCTATGTACCATGTGCAGTGCAAGATAGTCGCACACAGGAAAAAAACCCCCTAAAAATATATAGCATTTGTCCAAGCGTCTGGGTGTGTGATGAAAAGCTCCTCACCTCCTGAGTGTCATGCACAGCCTGCTCCTGGCTGCTAATTTGTTTGAGGTATCACTGCCAGATACGTTTTGTATTATTATCACCACCTAGAATATTCTTTATATCCGGAACCCAAGCCCCCCCGCCACCCCCCCCCCCCCCCCCCCGCGCCGTTGTCAGACAACAGTCGTTATTGGCGGGTCGCGGGGACGTACGCCAGCTTAGGGCTGACTTGAGAAAAAAAGCTGATCGAGGCTAGGAATGCTGGGGGAGGGGGGGGGGGAGAGAATGGAATGCTCGAAGTCGGTGGAACACGCAGGGGAGGCCACTGGCGACGGCAGTGTACTGTTTGGCGCTTCACTGGAAATTTAGCGCTTTAGGAGGAAAATTGTCCAGGATGATTGTCCATCCTGATTTGGCGCCGGTTTTGCACCGCGCAGGAAAAATCCTAAAAACACGTTCAGTGCTTGAATGACCCATTGTTTTGACTGACTGGCTGCAGCTCTCATCGAAGTGTCCGGCGCAGCAGCACACACCTTTTCTCTCGTCGCATTCGTCTGCTTTTTAAGGAAAAAATGTGGTGCTTGCTTTGATTTTGGCAATGTGGTGACTCAGAATGCCTTTGTGCCAGCACTGCAATCAATTAAAATTTTTGCTCTCTGGTGAACAAATTAGTTCGAACTGGCTGGCACCAATGGCGTTGGCTGGGCGGGATGGTAGAACCGGTCAGGCACCACGTGCAGCTCTCTTTCCGTGTGCAGTAATGCGCCCTTAACCACGATAATCCACCTCCACCGTTTAGCTCGTGATTTTTAAACGGAAGCAAGGAACTAGCTGCATTGAGTTAAGTTAGTTGTCTTGAACCCCATGGAAAGAATGCACGCTCAAATTGGTTGGCATACTGCGCAACCAGTAAATTACACTGGCAAGCGGCCTACTAGATATCAACCTTGGGCGCCCCTCGTGCACAACTAACCCACATTTGCTCCATGCATTCGGGACCCCCCACAACATTCGTCCCAAACTTATCGATTTGCTGGCACCCACATCACAACACTCAACACTGGCACGTGCACCCATGACACGGGCTCCCCCCCCCCCCTTTCATCGGCTTGGCATTAGCATTGACGCGCCTGCGTGGGTCCTCACTGCGCTGAAATGAATATAATTCATTTTATCGCAAACTTCCTTCGAAGCCACGTTTTTGTCCTTTTTAAATCGCATCGGGTCAGTATGTCATGAGCCTGGCGCCGACGCGACTACTGACTCGGCCCCAGGCGTACCTGCTCAGTCACCAAGCTGTCAAAACCGCAAGCCACGTTCTTCCTGGAATGTTTCCTTCATCCCCTGACGTTCACGACATGACTCATCATATCCGAAACGCCAATAGCCCCAATCGTCTTTGCCACCACGTCTCGATGTGCTCGCTAGTCATGCGAATACATCTAGGATGAAGTGCAACGGTGCGTTGAACGTCAACGACTTGTAGCCAACGCAGGCTCGCCTTTGCGGATTTGCGCGGGTACATTATGCGGGCCCTGTGGCAGGCTTTGCCAACATTTCAGAATAGCTTAGATTTTCAAACAGAGATTAACATTACGCTTGTTCGATCTTGTGACAGTCGATGAAGACCAACCGAAGGCAAAAAACAGCAGGATTCCATGTGCTTCGCGTAAGACATAAGTGATTCAAACTGCCTCGTCATGCTAGAGGAATCCGGCAAGTTAAGAACACCAGAATGAATCATGGGACTGGGAGCTGTGCCGATCATGCCAGGACAGCAAAACCATCCTATGACACTGACATGCATCGCTATCCTGGAACCCTGACCACATTTACCACAATGGAAAATCGGCTTGCCTCTAATCCCGCTTTTCGCAAGAAAAAAGCAGAATGGCATTTTTGCTGTCACATGCACACGAACTAGGTTCCAACCAACCAGCACGTGGCAGCAGCATCGCTCGCTACATCTGTCAAGCGGCCACATGCATGCGAGGTTATAAACCGCGGACAACACGTAACATGCCGGCGCTTTGTACTTTTACAAGGTTTTAAATGAGCGGCTAGGTGAGCCTGTCGGGGGACAGAAGATCTTGGTCTCTGTGAGCCTATCGGGGGACAGAAGATCCTGGCTTCGGCGAGACTGTCAGAGGATAGGTGATCCTGGCTTCGGCGAGACTGTCAGAGCATAGAAGATCCTGGCTTCGGCGAGACTGTCAGGGACAAAAGATCAGCGATACTTTTAGGGAACAGAGGATCCTGCCTTCGATGAGCCTGTCAGGGAACAGAAGATACTGGTTTCAGTTTGTTGTGGGGCAACATTTGCGGGTTCAGCAAACAGTTGGGCATTTTCAGAGGCGTCATTTGCTGACATCCATCTAAGATTGCAAACTGATCGTGACCGTGGTGCAAGAGGAAATAAATCCGAGTAACAGCTTGAGCGGAGTAACGTAGAAACAAAAGTTTCATTAAGTTCTAAAAAGTTCTTAAATCTCTCCCCAGCGTGCAATCTCGTTCCGTCTGGAGGCGTGGTGGTACGAACAGGGAGCAGACAAGAAAGCGGCCCGCAGTGCCAGGAAGGTTTCTGGTCTGGTCTGGGCGGCCCGCAGTGCTGGGAAGGTTTCTGGTCTGGTCTGAGCGGCCCGCAGTACCGAGCAGGCTTCTGGTCCGGTCTGAGCGGCCCGCAGTACCGAGCAGGCTTCTGGTCTGGTCTAAGCGGCCCGCAGTACCGAGCAGGCTTCTGGTCTGGTCTAACCCAGGGTCGTCTGGCGAATCACGCAGCGCCTGGCGATACTGTTTGTGTTGTATATACAGCAGAAGGCAATGTCGAGGCTCAGCCTGCAGGCCCAAGGTTGGTTGCATTAGGACCGGTCATTTGGTGACACCGTGCCGGGATACAGATGCTCCTTGTTCACCGGTGAACAGGTCAGCGCCTTGCAATGACCTGTCACCGGCAAAAATGACCCGCTCACCGGTAAAAATGACCTGCTCACCGGTAACAATGACCTGCTCTCCGGTGAAAGGGACCTGCTCAGCGGTGAAAAGGACCTGTTCACGGGTTAACATTAGCTCTCAGAGTGCTAACTTCAAAAATAATCCAAATGACTATCATCGCTCGCCCTCTAAACGTGGGCTGGCGTTCGTAACCCTACGCTGGCGGGAGTCGCAGTGTCGTACCGTCCCTCAGCAGAGTGAATATGGTCTAGACAAGCGGCTGTATAATGTATCACTGTATAAACGTATTATGTGCAGCAGCAAAGTTTTTTCAGGTGATATTTCAGATAATTTTACACAGCAGCTGCATTAA
>NW_023596825.1:0-17787 GCF_011947565.3 Pollicipes pollicipes
AGAGAGAGAGAGAGAGAGAGAGAGAGAGAGAGAGAGAGAGCGAGGAGAGAGAGAGGAGAGGAGAGAGAGAGAGAGAGAGAGAGAGAGACGGGAGAGAGACGCAGGAGAGAGAGAGAGAGAGAGGAGAGAGGATGGACGAGCGAGAGAGGAGAGAGACAGGGACGGGACAGGGAACAGGGTACAGGGGAAAAAAAATTCAGTTTCATTAGGCCGGTATATGAAATACTCTGTTAAAATTTTTAGATCTTTAGGTCGCGACAGACGGTTTCAAAATGGATGAAACGTAGTCAAAGCTGAGATTGGTGTACAAAGTCCTCCAGGATTTCTGCATACAACCAGCTTGAGGCTGGATGCTTCTTCTAAGCAAGAGGTCACTAGGCCATATTGGCCAAAAACATTCTCTTGCCACTCAAAAGGTCAAAATAACCAAAAGTCTTTGAGATCATCGGTATAAGCCAAGTAATGTTTGATTAAGGGTACGCTTCGTGGTGTCTTGCCTGAGCAAATGAATGATCGAGGTCATTATAATAAGTGACCTCCCCTGGTCTTCGAGAAGTGAACACGAGAAACCTTTTGACGTCCTTGTGATGAAGGAGCTCAAATGAGCACTACAAACTGTCCTATAAAGAAAGCTTTTCCGTGCAAAACTTGTTTGGTTGTGACCTAACCTTTATGTTTCACTCAAGGTCAACTGAATTAGTTGTTATCCTGGTTAAATAACTTTTGAAGTGTATTTGCGAGGAACAATATGAATAGAGATAAGACAGTACATAAAGCCTTATGCCTCGTAAAATATCCAGGCAATTGGAGATACGGATGGATAGATAGATACATAGATGAACTTTGAATAAGGACTCTAAGAAAAATCCCGCAGGAGAATCCATCTACCTCCCTATTATCCTGGTTATTCTACGAGGAACAAGGCTATTAGTATTGTCTTACCTGGTATGCTAGACAAATTGCTCTGCTACCTTACAAAACCGTTTTCAAGTTGCATGGCATACTCTTGATTTACCTATTTACGACGGCCTACCACCCACTACCCGGCTTATCTGCAGTCGTCAAGCTAAGTGATAGTCAACATTAGCGGACATCGATGGGCGTTGTAAATTGTGAATGCTCTCGCGAAAGTCTGCGATGCACATTACCTGCACATCATCTTTTTATTTATTTTCATCCGGTGTGAGTGAAGGAATGTAGCGATACAAGAAATGACTGGCGTCATTAATTATAGGCAGTACTTAATTTATCTTTGAGAGAAAAATGGGAATTTTTCCTGAACCTGAATTTTTCGACACGTTTTTGAAGGACAGCTGGTCTGCCATTGGACGTTGGATTTCACCTTCGATAAAACCTTTCAGAAAACGGTACCTCTGGTACGTACCTTGGCACCGGCGTACCAACACATTAACAAGGGTGAAGAAAGGGCAAAAGATCACCTACACATGACAGAAGTGTTCACAATTCCTGCATTTCAACTTTGGAACTGGCAGTGCCCGCGAGCAACAAATAATGTTCCTGCTTGAAATGTGTGCTTGCTAAAGACACAACTGGCCTCATAATAAGTAAATGGAAAGAGGCAATTGTTGGATCCACTGTCCCCACTCGTCTCACTCCTGGTCTAGCTTCTGGCTTGACGTAACCTTGACACGACAGAGTATATACCGCCTTTGATATCTTTATTGATTACCGTCCTCCCCTTTTCTGCACTGCAACTACATCTTTCAAAATGTCGTGGCTAATATATTTTATTATATACTTTACTCCTATATCCACACATGTGTCCTGAACATGAACGGGAAGGCGGCAATTTCAGCAGAATTACCTCCCAAAGTTGGTGGTGAGCGTTTCTGTAGATGAGCGTTTCTCCTCTGATTAGCGTTTTTCGTGAAAGGTTATGATCACATGTCGAAATTTCCGTAGTGAAATCACAAATTCCAGGGAGCTGTGCAGAATTGTTTAGAAGCGACCGCAAAAAGAGAGAAAAAAAGAATTGTTCGAGAGGGAAGGGGCACAGTTGGTCCGTCCTGCCTGACACAGTGGGTAACATGCGCGCGAATGAGTGTTTGTGTGACCCCGGAGGGTGTTTCGAAAAAAAACTTCCGGACGGTGCTGCGCAGTGGCACATTACTTTGAAGCGTCTTATAAACTGAAGAGCCGCTCTTTTGGTGTAAATAAATGGTATAGCTCTTAAGTTCGCTGGGCTCAATCATATCAAAGTATGGGCTACATGGTTGTCAGGAAAGGCTCTTCTGAAGAAATCTTTCGACCTGATGCAACAACGGAGTGTTAAACGATGTCATGCAAGTTTGGAATGGATTACCAAATATTAATGCAATTTCATAAGGATTACAACCTATTCCCGTGACCTTACATGAGGTATAAAGGTCAGGCCGAAACCAAACAAGTTTTGTATTGGAAAAATTATTTGATAGGACAGAATTTGGCGCTAATTTTGAGCTACTTGATCACAAATACGTCAATAAGCTTGTCATGTTGATTCTTTTAAGACCAAGGGAGGTCACGTACCTAAAATTACTTCCATCAGCATTTTGCTTAAGCAATGCGCCAACTATCGTAGTTCTCAAAACCGACCTAAACTGAAAGATCACGATAATCCCAAGACTTGGTTATTTTGATCTTTTAAAGGTCAAATAGTTACTGTCCTGGTATAATCCCGAGGACCTTGAGTTTAAAAGAAGTATCCAGCCTGAAACTGGCCTGGTGACAAGGTCTCGGACTTTGAACTCCAATTCTACTTTGACATTGTTTGGGCCGACTGTCACGACCCAGAGATTTAAAAACGTAAACAAATGATTTCATGTACGGTCTCTAGCTCTCTTAGTTTGTGATATCTTAAGAAGTGGTCAAATTGATTCCCTCCTTTCCCACATACAAACACATACGCGCACTCGTCGTGTTAAGCTGAACACGCGGGTGCGTGCTGAGCATAAGCTGTCTGTCTACGAAACTTTGGGGAGACCTTGCACCCTTACATCGCCATCCCCCTTACAATAAGAACCTGATCACCCCTTAATTGTGGAGGGGTGCGGCGTTCGTTTAATCACCCCTTCCGTCGGGCCCACGCCTCGGTAGCGCAGTAGGCAGCGCGTCAGTCTCATAATCTGAAGGCCGTGAGTTCGATCCTCACCCGGGGCACGTTTTAAGGCACCCACGGATTATACCGGTTCTCGAACCATATCATTCAGCAGGCATGGGATACTTCCGCTACCAATCCCCCAAGTAACATGAGCGTCCGTTTTTGCTCGCGTGTAGCTCAAGAGCTAGAGGAAAATTTGAAATTGAGAGAAAATTGGCAGCATTGAGAGGTTTCCAGGTGGATATTTCACTTGAAACCCTATAAACATGTGGAACACTCCCTTTAAGTGAGACCATGAAGCAGGTAGCGACACCCATCACCCTACGATTTTGTTACATATGTCGCAGCTTCTCTTCCAAGACTTTCCAAGAACGTGGTATGACTCAATTGTGTGCACGAACCCCAGCTTGCGGCCCCAACCAGTTGCAAGGAAGGCCTGAGTCGGACACGACGGTATGTGGATATTCGGGTCGGGAACTTCTTGGCAGAAAAGCTGCCATATCGCTGGCATTTCGTCGCTGTGTTCGAAACACTGAATTTCAGGAGTATCGGTTCAGCTCGCCCGCCAAAAATGAAAAATTATTCCAAGTCCACTGAGTTGGCACCACAAAATTATCGGAAATTACGGGATTAAGTTCCGTACCGAAAACCACCCTGTTTCCTTCGCTAATCCCCCGCAAACAAGGGAAGACTATTTCGGAGAATGTTTGAAGGCCACTTTGGCATTCACGACGTCATAATAACGTGGGTTAAATCCTGCCATTCCACAAACCGTACGGCAATCAAGGCCAATAACAATATGATGGCCGAGCCATTCATATATGACGTTTGTGAACAGGATTTCCAAGTATAACGGCCGTCAAATAGCCCACAGTCCATGCTGTGGAAGGCACAACGAAGTAATCAAACAATGGCGTATCGAGGAGGATATTTACTTAGCGGAGAAAATGTGTTGTCTACGGAAGTCTTTTCCGCTTAGCTATACCAATACCTACAAGTGAGCTTATTGCATGATAGCTGATGCCTGTTCCAATATCCTCAGATATCTACAAATATGTCAATATCTTCATAGATTTAAATACCTCCAAATGTCTATCAACATTTGCATTCCCTTTAACGCCGATAGGGAATGTTTCACATTTGAATATATTGAGGAAAGCGTCAGATATGGTGGGAAAAACTTACTTGTAACTGTTGGTAGGCTTTCAAGGTTAAAAAACGGTCGTGAGCACCAAAATTCCAAAGTTTGTAAAAATGCGCCCTATTACGTCATGGCTTGATGGCGTCACGGAATTGCTTTGTGATGACAGCATTACCTGAAAGCATCTGGCAGCCGGACCTAAAGAATATCTCGAAAGGCACGAAAACTGACGTCTGCCGGCCATTCTCGTCACGAGTGCTGCGGCGGATGGCGGATTAGAGAATAGCTTCTTTGTGAATTCTTGTATTGGTACTGGTCGTGGGAAAAGCTTTGGTGGGCTGATTGACATACACAACGTAGCAATCGCCAGCTTTTATGACAGGTTATTCATATCAAAGCTGCTGCTGCTTATATACTGTAAAAACTGTCCTATAGTGTAGTGAATCTCGTACCGAAACCTGCCAACGACTGTTGAGCACGTCAATACTGTGTTGTCTCGTCCCATCCTTGCCTGCAGTGCTGTGGTCCTGACATCGATTTCTTGTGATATGCACATTGGTTACTTTCTTCGGCATTTGTAACTGGAAATGCAGTCACATGAAAAAATAACGATAAATCTGTAACATTGCAATGAATTGATTGCCAAAACATCGTTATTGCTATTGTAAAGATGGTAAGGTTGAGTTACCAGGAATGCTTCCTTGCTAAGGATTATTCATGCAGTCACTACTTCACTCTGATATAACAATTTTGGTGCAACAGCATTATCGCTGGCTGGTGGCATTATCCTTTGGGAGTGGTAGATCAGTTGTTACCAGTCATTCATAAATTAAGAGCTGTTAGCTCATAGGCTTGACATAGAGTAGTCAACCGATGTCGCACATCGTGTAACGGCGCAGGTCTACAGTGTCATTATGGTACCACCTCAGCGCTGTGCTGTAGCATGGCACAATGAACAATGATACGGCTTTTGTACTGCAATCTCTGCCGCTTTCACAGTAAATTCCAAACGCTAGCAGCATAACAAAGGTAAATTTGTCGTCGCATCTTCGTTCTTAAAACATTCGGGAAAGTGCTGTTCTTTATTCGGTGCTGTACTTTTTTGCAGATAGTGGTGTTCTCTTTTCATGACATTGACCCATGACAACCCGAAAGCGCTCACGCGGACGTTCGCGACACGACTGAGATTTCGCATTCAGCAGTGAAATATTATTAACAGCCTTTCCCATCACCTTCCGCGGATTGCATTGTCGCCTCGAGCGAAATATATTCGAAACCGTTGCAGCATTACTTTTAAAATGCTAAACCACAAAAGACAGATAGATGTGAACTGAAATTGCGTTATGAACGTTCGTAACACTAAAATCAAACGTATTCATTTCGGGAGTCTCATTTTCCAGCCATGCCAACTCCAAGGCCCTAGAACAGATTTTTCAATTTTAGCAAATTTCATCATTTGCAAAGCAGTAGAAGTTTCAACTTGCCGGCAGTAAAGGAAAGCAAAGTATTTCGTAACAACTAAACATTGCCCAGTGCACGAATCACCTTAATTTATGCATGAATAACACACTCTAGCATGATTTCCTCAACATCGATAGCAGCCACACAATGTCCTTATTCCAAACATCAACAACAGTGGGGAATAGGTAAAAGACCTGGTCACAGCATCCCATTTCCATGCAGCACGCACAGTTCTTACTATTGGTAGCTTGTGGCTCAGATGCTTGTCCAATATCCATGCACAGTAACAGTCTTCTGACAGTTCTCACTGTTAGAATCGCAGACGCCCCTCTTTCCATGCCTCCCTCTTAGACACCTGTCTCTGACAATTTCACTGCATGTCCCAGGCAGATCTAAGCAAAAAAGGGAAGAACTAGCCTTTGTGATACCTTTGATATAACTGGACTCATACAACAAGTTACTGAGCCGACTTCAACGCGTGTAATGGAACAACTGTAAAAATTTCATATCTGATCACTTCCATGAAAATTATTTCTCCTTCACCACATAATGTTGCCTATGTGCACCTGCATTCCCAAGGAAGATGTGACGATGGAAAATTAATGAGACATGGGATTCGGTCCCCAACAACCATGATATGTAACCAGATAGGATTGCAACTCAGCTCGATCCATCAATATTCACAGCATTATAAGGTTTGCTAGCTATCATTAATGTCAGGCTTATATTGCATTCCTCCAAGTACTTTCAACAAAAATAAAAAGAGTCTAGTTTGCTGAGTAGTGTGAGAATTAATTGAAGAGATGCGTCAGCTTTGCGGTATAACATGATATATTTTGTACCACCAGGTTCATACATGTCTTGGCAAATGCAGCCATAGAAACACAACACACACAGACATACGCACGCACAAGCATAGCTCAAGACAGCGGGCAAGGCACTCACAACTCGCTGCAACTAGCGGCCCAATGTCACCTTACACTAGAATCACTAAAATAGAAAACCTACGCCTTTAACATTACCAACAGGTTGACATACGGCTACCGTACACACAAGCAGCATTGTGCGCAACACACTTCTTTACCTTTCGTGCATGATGCACAAAAGCTTTGAGCACATCACAACTTAATCCAATAATCACTGCCTCAATCCCCCACAAAACATCAATAACGTGAAGTGAGCAAAAGTAAACAACACGCAGCGACGCGAGTCAAGATTGGTGAAATTATTTTGTCTCTTTCGCGCCACGCATTTGGCAAAAAATGAACCTATGGCGATACACAGGGATGACAGGGGGCTGGCCAAGTCCCTGTGGTTAGGACGTACGCATCAATGCACGAGTGACCAGCGCAGCGGGCCACTAAAGGCCGACCAGCACGTCGGTTCGGCCCAGATCTAAAATGTCGCAAGCTCGGAAAAGGTGAGAACATGTTGGATGGTTGGGATTTTGTTGAAACGTTGTGATTACCGCAAGGCGATTTCTATGCGCCAGAGGGCGAGAGGCATAACGTGTGCATCTACCTCAAGTGCGGAAATTGGAGAAGTCCGCAGTGATCCTTGAGCGAGCCGCGAGAACATATTGTCAGTGGCAGCTAATGATTTAAGATTATTTTCGTTGTCTCCTGCACACACTTCGGAGCCATATTCAATGACGGAAAAACCAAATATCTATATAATAGCAATGAGTGGCGATAAGCACTGGATATTGGCCCTGAAATATATCTGAACAAATTTAAACGCTTCATACATTTGGTGCGGACATGTTTAACGTGTTTGTACACTGATAATCCCGGGTCAAAAACGATACCAAAGAATTTGAATGATGAAACAAAAGGAATGTGGTGGCGTTCAAGATGTAGAGAATATGGTGGTGTATCTCGTCTCCTGTTACCCCAAATCGTGACGGCTGAATTGTTAGGAAAACCGTTAGGAGCTGTTATGAGCTGGACCCGACCATAGCGGTCATGCCTGATGCACTGGGCATCTCTACGTTGGTGTGTTCGCCACGGCATGGGGCAAGTGCTCATGCCATAAGAGCTATGTCTCGGCTCTGAGATGCGATGTGTTGTGCGGCGGTCGCGGCGAGCCCGGCCAAATCGAGCCCATAAGAGCCGCTACGCGTAACAGTTTGTGAACAGCTTGCAAAAGGATTCGGTATTACCACTCTGGCCCAACGGTTCCTGTAAGATGTTATGGCGTTGTCAGGCATCATTATAACGCAAGATGGAACACTTAAGCAAAGATTGCCACGTTTTGGGTACTTTCTGATGACCAGTTTAACGATCTATTTTGTTAGCCATCTCGATGTAGCCATTGTTTAAATTCTTTCCCTGTCGCCCGGACTTTTGAAGTGTAAGATATTTACGAATGAGCTGGTGAACACATGAAATTTTAAACTTCAGATCAAGTACTCGAGGGTGCCGGACAAGGAAGTCGCAGGAGTTTGATTTCGGAGTAGTGTGTTGCGGGCAGCCGTGGACCAGCGGTCTCTACAGTTCTTAGATCTGTTGATGACCGTTCACGACGCACTTGTTGCCAGGTCGGTGTGCTGGCCGGAGCTGCCGCGCCCCAGCCGGCCCTGCGACCGAAGCCGTTGCCTCCGCCGCTGGCACCCGCTCGGGTGTGACGGCCCCCCGATCCCGCGGCCGGAGCCGCCTGCCTCCGTCGCTGCCATCCGCTCGGGTGTGACGGCCTCCACCCCGCGGGCGGAGCCGCCTGCCTCCGCTGCTGCCACCCGCTCGGTTGCGACACTCCCCACCCCGCAGCCGGAGCCGTCTGCCTCCGCCGCGAGTGCGGTGCTAGCTGTGGCAGCATCACCAGCTGCACAGGTAAGATATGATGTCTCCAGTTTATCTTCACTTTTGCTTAGCTCATAACTTGGCAACAGCCCTGTTTAATTATATACAACTCGTCATGACCACGACCACAAAAGACAAAAGGGAAGTCAGATGATGTCAGGAAAATCTGAAATGACACTAAAATTATCTGAAATAGGTCATCGTGGAAAAACCGTCCCAAAAATCGTGGATTTTGAATAATTCTGTAAAATTTGAAACATTCTGGAACACGGACGCCTCACCGCGATCTTCTTCCGCGCACGGTATATTAAGAGCACTCTCCAGTGCATACAGATACAACCCAAAGATTTGCGGAAGAATTCGAAACCTGATGTCATGACATTGTTATCAATCATCGATTAGTGACCATTTGGAAGATCTCTGATATGGAGCAGGGTGATTCTGTACAACAAGAGGGGTAATGCTGAAAGCGTTCGTGAACAAGTTGCTCAGAGATGCCAGTGAAATTTGGGACGCATGTGCCGTAAAATATTTGGGATCGTGGATGATAAATAAATGCATTTTAGTGTATAAAGCCGTGCACGTGGGCTTCATATGCAATACCCAGTTTATCCCGTAAAACGGCGTGCGATGTCGACCGTTCCATGGAATCCACGCACTCGGCGCATGTTGTGTCCTCGAACCGATTGAGCAATATCAGTGCAGGTCGGTAGCTTTCACGTGAACGGTTTCAGCACGGAGGCCTGGAACAGGAGCCGATGCGTACCGTCGTCGACTGGGATGTTGGAACCCGTTTTCCCATGTCGCGTGACTGGAAAGCTGAATGGCTGCCTGAGGTAAGTATTTTTTTATCCCGTGTGTACAGTGGTGAAAACCATTGCAGGCATATGAAACACTTCAGTCTTGTGCATTGGATAATTGATTTGATTAATTTCACACATGCATCAGCCATGTTTTGCTGGTGGCGAAACAGGTCCAACCGGACGTGATTTGCTGCGTCAGTTCTTTGTAGCGAGCATCATTTCGGAACGCCACGGTTAGATCTGGCATGGATGTAAGCTCGTACGTTCATCGTGTCCATGTCGATAACTGTTCACTGGTTGGCAGGACGGTGTGCTGGCCGGAGCTGCCGCGCCCCAGCCGGCCCCGCGGCCGGAGCCGTCTGCCTCCGCCGCTGCCACCCGCTCGGGTGTAACGGCCCCCAACCCGCAGCCGGAGCCGCCTGCCTCCGCCGCGAGGGTGGTGCAAGTTGGGATGGCACCACTTGCTGCGCAGATACGATGTACCTTCAGATAATCAACATGTTTCACTGTGTCATATGTGTACGTACCTTCGCTAGCTGTCACAGGCACCGAGTTTCTCAACTTTTCAGTTGGCCGCGCCTTGACATTGGTCTGTTTGGAGCGAGTCATCAATGTTTTAGTTCTGGCCGGTTTCGAATAAGGGCAGGTAGCATATTGTTGAATCTATTTTGTGTTCTAGGAATCTGTTACCGGTCCTGACGGACAGCCCGGGTACGCGGAGGTGTACCGGCTCGCCGCGTGCCTGGCGGAGCTACCCCGCTTCCGCGGATATATCACCGACCGAGAGGCAGCTGATATCATCCATCTGTGGAGCTGTCTGTCCGACGGCGACAAGGCGAGGGTGGCCGCCTCCCCACGCCACCAGGACCGGCTTACCACCGGCCGCTTCCAACTGTCGAAGCACAAATCTTGTGCCGTGCCCGGCACCGACACCGTGCGGCGGTCAGTAATGTCGTGTTATATGACTGTCATGATCCGCTTATTGTTTCTGTTGAGGCGATCACCGAAATGATTTGAAAAACGCAGGCACTAGTTTTGACCGTGCAGAACGTAAGAAAACGGTTTCCGATTTCCTTTTGCTCCATCCCGATAAAATCGTACGCCGAAGTTCAGATAAAGTTCTGAGCGTCCTTATCCCTCTAGCTCATTGAAGGGGACATTTCTTCCCCCCCCCCCCTTATTACTCCGATAATGGATGTAGTAACAGTGTCATGCGAGTGGCGCACGCCGCTAGAAGATGGATTGCTATCGTACATTTTGTCCTATTGCTCAATGTGGAACATGGCGAAACGCAGGGCATCAGTTGTGCGCTGTTCATGTCTGTTGCTCCATTCCACGGTGTCTCGCTTAAGAGCGGGGGCTGTTCCAGCCCAACAGCCAAATATCAACCGGCTTAGCGAGCGCCTCGTTGAGGACTTATGCCGCCGCTACCGAAACCCGCGGCGTGTGGGCGTCGTTGTTGTGCCGCGCTGGAGGATGGTGTTGGGCCACCTGGCCGAGCTCCGAGAAGCCCTCATACAACATCCAGCGGTGGAAGCCCACAACGGGCATCGTGCTCGCACATCTGAACCAGCACACGCTGGCGTCGTGGTCAGTATCAAATAATGAAACATTTCAGTAGTTGCGGGGTTGCATACACAATTGCTACCAATTCCGCAGACCTGCGTATGCAACCGCAGCTAATCCTGTTCGCTACAATTCTCAAATGGATGGCCAGATGGCAATGCTTATCGGTGCTCGTGCATCCTTGCCACCAAAGCCGCTAATGAACCGTCTTGCGCCCATGCGGCACACCGACATAACTGTCTAAACCTATTGCAATCCGAGCAGGCGTCGGACAATCACCCACTGTAGACCATAAGTAATTATTTCATGCACGATGCCCACGTTCACGGACAATCTGTGGTTTCTCCAGGTACAACGCCCGGGCGAAAGCCCTGGAGCGCAAGTCGCTGTTGCAGGGGGTGCAGCTGCCGCCTGCTCGGCCTGTTGCTGCCGCGGCCCTGCCGCCTCCCGCCCCGCCGCTGGAGCTGCGGGTGGTAAACGTCCATCGGCAGGCGCACCAGTTTAGCTTGCCCGCAATTACAGTTGGGCGAGGACCGCGTCGCCCGGCCACTACTCACCGGCGGTCGCCATCACCGGGGCTGACGCCGGCCAAACGTGGTTGCATGAGAACCAGCACAATAAATAAATGCTCTCAGTGCGGGGCCCAATTCTCCCGCGACTCCGGACATGGGCGGGTGGGAAAGGGTCCCGCAAAAACAAAATTCACTGTCCAGCGGCGAACCCTAATAGGTCTTACGACCAGTGGTTCAACCAGTCGTAGTTTTTTTTAGACACTTCTGTTTTCGTTCCACACTTTGAGTGATTGCGCCGCAAGCTTGCCCGCTAACCGCTAAGCAGTCTTGGAAGTACCGTGTAAAGGCTTTAGGACCATCCGCCATATAGTCTGTTGGCTGTGTGTAGTACTAGTAGCACTGCTCCATGAACAACGTCTGAGTAAACAAACTGATTTGAATTATTTAAATTAAAAATTTCACTATCAACGATTCATCACAGCACTTGACTGTTATTTCTTTGCGGCTTCAGATTCCCGTACCTTGAACTTTCGCCACCATATTTTGCCGTTGGCTAGGAATTTCACACGATAAGATGGCAAGGGTCAGGGCTCACGCAACAAGCACTGCTTAGCGCGAGTTCTAATCTCTATCATCCGTTCATTTAAAAGGTTCGATCTATGTGCTTACAAGATACTGAAGTGGGTCATTCGTCGCAGCCTTTGCGACTGTGGGCGGCAATTACCCGCCGGTTTTGTTCAAAATTGACATGGACATTGGTACGATGAAGACAAAAAGGTCACAAAAAGGTTCCCTCCAGGAGCCATGCGCGATGCTAACGTAGGGAACCGAGTCTAAAAAAAGAGCCCTTCCCCTCGGCCTCTGAGTGCGCGGACTGCACAAGCAACGAGGCCAGGGGTACAACCAGTCTCGGTAGAGGCGATGCACTACGATTAACGACGGGCTTTACTGGTGGAAGTTCCACCACCCCCTGTCCAGCTAATTCGCTGGGTTTGGTACATTTCAATTCGAAATCACTCTGTATTGACTGCATCGTACGGGAACGCGGACGCCTCTTGCTTTACATGACCCATTCGGCCCCCTTGTTATCCGACCCAGTCGAGGCGAGACTGGATTTCCCGGGGTTCTACAAAAATAATGAGGATATAGGACCCGCGGATTGCATATCTAGTAGATCGAAACGGGGTCGATAATTTACATTGGCTATACAACGTGTTGGCGGATGATGTTCACACTCTTAATAATTTGTTTCACATTTAAGAGAATGCTTCACACTTGAAGATATTGAAGCAAGTATCATGTATGATGAAAGAAGCCTACAAAACTGTTGGTATGCTATCTGGCCGGAAGAGACTGCGCTATACAGCACAACTTTCTGTTGTGCCCCTCAATGCGTCATGGTTTGATCACGTTATCGTACCTTGCTTAATATTGATTGAGTGACAATTGACAGGCCGTTGTATCTGGAAATGCGCTCACGAAGGCCAGGACATGAACTTCTCGGGAATTGTATTTGTGTTGGCCTTGATCGCCACATGGTTTGTGGAAAGGCAGGATTGAGATGACGTTATTATGATGTCATGGATGCCAAGGGGACTAAAATTTTCTCCCCGATTTGCCTTCTCTATCTTCGCAGGGGTTGTGGCTCAGAAATTAGGGGGGTCTTAGGTCCAAAGAAGGGCAGGATTGTGAACGGCACTGAAACGTCTTAAGCGGACTTTCATTGAAACCCTATAAAAATCACATAAATGTGTAATATACCCTTAAAACGAAAAATGATATGAGACATTGAAAATAATATGGAGTTGAAAGTGGAACGCTCGTCAACCTATCGGAGGAAATCAGCTGTAACTTGTTATCAGTTCAAAGATTAACTTCAAAATTGCTCAATTGTTTTCCTGCCTTGTCAGGACCGGTGGGACCCTTCCGTCCCAGCCCGGACTCTTAGCCGCTGCCACTCTGGGCGTACGGCGGCCGGGCTCTGTTCGTGGCCCCTGTTCGATCTGGAGGCCATTAAAAGTATAAATCATACAATAGTGCTCTCCGTGATGCGATAGGCCCTGTGACCTGGGCATCAGCATCATCGAACACCGGATCAGTGCTGACGCAAAAGGGTGTCTTAATAAATCGCTGCAGGGGTCCAGTAAGTGACGCAGTGACCTCAGTTCGGCTTATCGGAGCCCTTGCCGAGCCATGGCGGAGAGCATCTCGTTCAGTGGCTATGGTCCTGGGTCCCTGTTAGGGCATTCTGGACCACTGACCAGCATCGAGGCTTCATTGTTTCAGGACCCCGAATAATGCAACGGGGCGTCCGCGTGAGCTTTGCAGGCTCCCGACCCGCCTCTGTTTGGGAAAAGGGGCCCCAGGGTCTATATCGACACGGAGCCGACTATTCGGCATTGGTGGTCGGTGACTGGCATTCAGGACCATCATTGCTACCAGGAGGCCCTCGATCAGCCCAAGCGTCCTTCTGATTGGCATCTGAGAGCCCCAACCTTGCGGCTGGGATCCCTTAATATCATTACCGACCTGGCTTTCGGGCCGTTCAATCGACCCTGGTCGCGGACCAGGGGTCCCACCCCTCTGGGGGGACTCCTCTGGACCTAAGTGCCCCTCGCGTGCGCCCCTGATTGTGGTCATTGGAATGTTTCTTGTAAAAAACAAAATTTAGGGCCGTTTGTGATGACCCATAGAAGTTCACGTCACTTACAAATATAGATTGCCTGACCCGAAATGAAGGTTGCAGCGTTTCTTTTGCCAAGAAGCCGACCCAGACATTTCGTGAAAGGTGAGAGATGACATTGCGGTGCCCCTGGAGTTTCGTGCTCCTCGAAAACTATGGCTTTATGGTTCCTTTGTGGTGCCCCTCATATAGTGGTGTCTGTTGTCAATGAAAGTATGTAGATACCGAAACAATGCGTGTCCAGATGCACGGCAAACTCGGGAAAGTACCTAGAAACTTGATGCCCTTGAAAATCATGTTTGGCCCTTCGTACGCCCGGTTCAATTCGTTACATCTTGAAAATAAAGGCTGTGTTAGTCCGGAAATGAAGGTGCTGTGTGCTCAAGGAATGAACCGATCCACGATTTTGTCAGGGGAAAAGCGTCAAACAATGGTGGTCCTGAAATTGGTGCCTCCAAAAAAACAACGTTTTGGGGCTGTATGTGGGGTCCAGGGAATTCGGTACCGCTGCAAAATGAAGAGCCCCAGGAATTGGTCACCTCTAAAAGAATAAAGGTTATGGCGTTCTCAGATAACGATTTTGACGCCAACCAGTCATGACATTTCGGCGTCCGTTCGATGCACAAAATACCCCATGGATAACAGAAGGGAGGGTTACGGCATAACCTCTCTTACTCTGGAGCCTTCCCTAAATCTGAACTTCTGAATCTGAAAGAGCCAGGTCTTTACCATTACAAAATGGACAGAGATTCGGTCGCGGTGATCCGTTTAAATCACTCACCTATCGGGAGAGTGATTTGACCCAAACGCATTTGCCTTTTAAACATAAGCCAGCCGAACTGTCTCATGCGGGCCGCGTGCTATGTGGGGCACCCAAACCACACCTATGGATATAATTTCACACTTGGACAGAAGATGGCGTGAAAAGGTCATTCGCAGATAAACTAAACAAGACTGACCTTATGATGCTACCCCGTACTACTCTGAAGTTGGCCTTTTTTTCTGTCGTGCTAACTACCCTTCACTGATCGGTACGAGAGTTTAATTTTCCTGTGACCATGTGGATCTTTTCATGCATAAGTTGTTCCAGTTGGGCGCCGAGGTCATATATATGACAATGGAATGTCATTCCGGGGTTGCATAACGTTGAACGTCAAGTGGTTCCGTCATGGTTGCCGGAGATGGCGCTGATCGTGTCGGCCACAGGGCTTTCCGCCGAATGGGCTGTGCTGCATGGGTACTGTGTGCAAGACAGGAGACGCTCAGATGCTTAAAAAAATGAAAGGCATTCAGCTCACATGATTTCCGTGGCGCCAATAGAGTCACATGACATGAAATGGGGAAGCTTATCAGGTTGAACGGATGGCCGAGCGTACTATCCCTGTGTGGTACGTCGTGGGCTGGGCCGTAGTTCAGCTTTCCCATTCGTCTATTCCGCAAGGATTGCGTCTGGTCAGCATGGAAGCCCGGCTGTCTGCTGTTAACATTCCGAATATGGCCCCAACGTTGAAGCCTATCGACAGGTGTTAGGTATATTGACATTCTGCATGTGGCTGTGATGTCGGTGATATAATTAATGTGATGTGTGTTGGTCATGTGTTATGTTGGTCATGCCTTCCAAACATGTGCATGCATATCACCGCCATGTTACTGACTGTCTGACCGACCATGTTGTAAGATGTGCTGCGCTTGTAGTTCGAAATTTGCTGCCACCCTCCATGGCTTAGCTGAACCTGAACTTAGCTTCGAGGAACAAGGCCCGCGGAAGCCAAGTTCAGGGTCGCTGCCATGTGCTGGCTGGGGTGGCCAGTCTAAGAAGATAGCTATGTTATGCTCGTTAGGCCTGTATAAGCATTCGGGTACAGGGCCCTAACGCCGCGTTCTCAGTGCAAGCTGTATGCGTACATTTGTGACGGATTGAAAACGCTGCCTTGCGCTTCGCCACTGCGGCAATCGTATGCAATACATCTAATGATACGACTTGTCTTTACATATCAAGCGAATGCGAAAACATGGAAGAGGTAGCGACGGCATCGGCCCACCTTATCTGTTCGAAAGATCTGACATTAACCGCCATGGTGTTGCATGCAACAAGGACCACGTTACATGAAAAAACTGTCATATTCTGCTGAGAACCCATTTGTGTGGCCCTGAGCACCACATGAATCATGTCAAATACAGGGTGAATTCCCAACCCAAACAAAAATGGATAGAATCCACTGCAGCCTGTCCAGTAGTCATTGTGTGGGAACAGTACATACCTGTTTCATTGCAGTGCTGTCATCAAAGGAAGTGATTGCCCATGTGATGGTCAAACTCTTCAGCTCACCATAGAGCCAGGTGGAACAAAAGCCATTGTTTGGGCAAGGGTGCTTTGGCTGCTGAGAGCAACCAAAACAATTAATATGACTGTTGAGCTAGGTGTGCGATGAATACCTAGAGACCTGCCATGACCCAGTGACATCGCCAGGATCGAATGTTGGATGAGAGGCAAATACTGGATGGAAACCAAACCCATAACATATTAGATCTGCCCCTGGTATTAACAGCAGGCAACATAAGTCACAGTCAGCTGGCTGCTCCCATGCATCTCATCACGCCCACAATCTTTTGTTTCATTCCTCCATGTCCACACAATCATAGCAAACCAACATTCAGTGACTGCCATGAGCAGTGGCGGCAAGCCTGAAGCAAGCATTGCAAGTTTCTTTGAAATATAGTTTTGAATGTGGTATGCACTGATATATGGAATAAATGTTTAGTTGAAAAAATGAGAAGAGAAAGCCCACTTTTGGGACCCTTCCAAAACTCCTGCAGTGCTGCAACATGAAATAATGGCATCGATGAGATTTTGTGCTAAAAATAGCTAACCATCACTTTGCCCCAAAGTGCTAGTCACTACATTCCCACCATTGTGGATGTCTGTCAGGTTTAAGAAGAGCATAATACCTCAACTTAAAAACTAGGTGGTTAATACTGGTGGCTATCATGCATGAACGGCATGGAGATCTCTAGCAAACCAGTTTTTCAGGCCAACATTTCATTTGTAAATACCAAATATAACCTCTCGCACAGCTTAAAGCCTTAATAACTAACCATAATTTTAAACAATGGTATGAGGCATGCAAAAATTAATTATCTTAATTCATCTCACCATTTTCATAGGAACAATTTTGACAAGCTCTTGTGTGCCTTACCCCCTGGAACATTATGGAGCCATTATGGAGAGAATAAACTGCTTTTTCAAACCTTTAAGTTGTTAGTTCTTGCCGCATGCTCAAGCCATTGCAGCTTTCTGGTGCTTGCTCTCATATGTACGTAGGCTACATAAAAAACACCATTCTGGTACCGGGCCCCATGTCCATGTAACAATATTAATCAACACTGCCAGCATGCAGAATGGCATGCATTATAATCATGTCATAATGCATGGCATGCATTATAATCATGTCATAATGCATGCATGCATTATAAGCATGAACAGCGATTTGAACAGACAATTTGTTCACAACAAAACAGAAAGCAGAATTTGTTCATGGAACAAACACCTTGTTGCAGTAAACAGAAAATCAAATCTCCATAGCCAGTTTGACAATAGGCCTTTGTCATAAACAGTGAAGATATCAATCATGCAATACTTAATCGGACCCGGGGATCGTATTGTCCGTTATCATATTGTGATCAAACGCAATACCTCAATCCCCTCAATCTCGGTAAACACTG
>NW_023596826.1:0-8876 GCF_011947565.3 Pollicipes pollicipes
AGCTACTGGGCTAACGCTCCGCGGATAATGGAGACTGCACCGCCTGGTGTCGAGGTTTTTTGCTAAATTTTGCGAGCGTGCATGTTAAAAACCGTTTGACATAAATTGCATCGATAATAGATTCTAACTGAATGGTGAACATTTCAGACACACGTCGCTTCGCCATGTTAATACACATTGTTGACCACTCGATCTGCAATCAAATTTGCATCTTCAATTTGGTCGAACACGTCGATATGCAATCTACTTTCGCGATGTCCTCAAAGTCTGTATGACTGAGATGAAAATTCTGACAAGGCGCCTGAATTATACCGGCTTAGAAAGAGTCAACTAAACCATTATAAATTAAGCGCCGGTGATTTATTCCATGCAGTCGTTCAACGTCTGATTTCTGCAGCTTATTTGCCTTAGAATACAGAGTTGAGCTCATTCTAGCTCCTGGTTTCTGTTCGGTTACAGGATAAAACAACAAAAAACGAAAAAACCCGTTTCTCTTGTTAACCAGTAAGCCATATCCGGGAATTTTTTTTTTTTTTTTGGGGGGGACCACCATAAGATGGGCTTTTGTCAACCCTGTGTTCCCTCTTGGCAAGGCTCTGGATACGCCACCGCCGACTCACAAAAGTAGATCAAGTGGCGTACGTTGCATGATGGACAGTGAAGTTGGCGTTGGGCTAATCCATCCATACCTAAGGCAGACAGCTTCCCGGGGGCTATTTTTCTGCGATGGTGTGGTATAAGGAAAGATAATTCGGAAAAAATACTGTTGCAGGTGTCCAACACATGTTTCATACACCATGTAGTAGTAACGCTGATCTAAAAGTATGCAACAAAGTAGTCATAAGAGCCAGGGTAGTGACCACGACGGTGGACAGGAGCAGGGCCCAGATAAGGAAGATATGACAGATGGGTCTCATGTGGTTTGGTTCTTAAAAGCACTGTGAGCCATCGATCCGCTTTCAAAATTCTCCACAGCCTATGTCCAGGCCGTATTTGGCATTTCACACTGTGGAGGCAGATGCCTCCTCAATGACCCAAAATGTCTACCCGCTCGTGCAATTTCGCTTCCCAGGGAGGGACAATGTTGAAATGGACGAATAATGTTGGGAAGCTGGATAGCCTTATTTGTCAAATGACGGGTCGAATAAATAAGATTTGTGCACCAGTGAGAAACAGCTTAGACGAGTATCGAAAAAAAGCAGCCATGACTTTTGAATAAGGAGCATAACAACCTCCATCCCACCCCTCTCCTGCCGGTCATCGGGCTCGATTTCCAAAAAAGTTCCTGAAGTACACCCGGAGCTTGGCCCCCACTTTTTTGAAACGTTCCTCGCCCTTGATTGAGGCATGTATGACAAGTTTGATGAAATGCTGATGGCAGTCCTTTCCTATCATTCGGCAAAGAAGTCTGGCATGAGTTAGTTCCATGAACCAAAACGCGCAGGGTCATCGGCATGTCGCATATGCGATCATGGCTTTATATGGCATGTAACTGGAAGAAAGATGAATCCAGCATAGCACAGATAATAAGTCTAGCAGGATCATAGTTCAGGTACTATCACTACAGCGAAACACTAACGTGACAAAATATGCAACAACTTGTAGGATTACTCCGTTTTCAGAATGAATAGGGTCGGTGTGGTGAGCCTAATCGAGGAAAACTTGATAGCATATCATTCTTCGGCATTACAACCATTCGAGTGCTTCCTGACTGTTTCCGTGAACCATCTCACAATTTGACAATAGCCTAGTGCTCTTCGCAAACTCAGTGCACAAGTTGAACGTGCAGCTATAGGTAATAGCTGTGCACCACCCCTAGGTTCTAGTATTTGTTTATTCATCTGTCTTTCGAAAATGAGGCTTCAATTAAGGTTGTACATCAGTTATATTGACGAAAGTTGTTCCATCGAAGCCTAGGAGGCTGACTGGTTAGATTTCTTTGCTAAAAGTCGAAACGCTACGCAACATGTCCGTCATACCGGCACAGAGCGCTTAATAAATTATGCCATGCATGGAACACATCGTAAATTGCTCGCCGTCACCCATTCAGCGTATTCCGCCGCCATCTCTTCGTCAGGAGGAGAAAAACACCACTTCTCCTTCCCGCCAGCCACGAGGGAGTGTCGGCGCTGCCTACGCGGCCACGTCACAAGGATGACGGGGCGAGATAGCAGGGCGACGAAGCATGACGTGGCCCCGCACGAGTCACTGAGAACGGGCCGCGGCCGAGCAGCGGACGGGATTGCAGGATGGCTGGGGCGAGGCACGGCGCGGCGGTCGCTAGGCTCGCTGCGGCTCCTCCTGGCCGGTGGCGCTGGCGTGCTCCCCGGCCGCAGGCGCAGCAGATCTTAGGGCTTAACTTCATCAGAAAAAGCACACATGTATTTGGTACGCACACAATGGTTCGTAAGAAAATGTTGCTAAAGGTATAAGTTGACTTGGCATGGAAGAGTCTCACTGTCTCGTCAACTCAGCCGACGGCGGAGAGCCCGGCCGCGGCTGGGGAGGAGGCTGCAGGTCCGCTGGCGGCGGTCCTGGGACTCGGCGCACGGGGTCACACGCGGCCGGAGTAGGTGAGCCGTCGAGGTGGGTGGGCTGGACTCGGTACAGCGGTGCGACGTCGAGACGGTGACCACGGTCTACGGCCACCGTTCTCAGACCGCGAGCCAGGACCAGCTACGGCCCGTCGTACAGCCGGGCGAGGGCCGGCTTCGCAGCACCGTGCCGGACAAATACGTTTGTGGGCACGTCATACCGCTGGCCCCCGTACACGTGGGGGTGAGCCTGGACTTTCCGCGGCGCTGAGGGGAGCAAGGCCGGCATGGTCTGCAGCAGGTTCGCCGTCCTGACTCAAGTATTAAACAATATTGCCTGAACAGTTACATAAATGTTCATGTTCGAAAGCATGAACACCTTTGTGACTGCGTGGGATCGTTTTGCATCTACACCATTGCTTTATTTAAATAGTTCTGCACTGTACAGGGCTGTGCTCCAGTGCTGCTCTTGTGGCACCACCTTTCTCGGTTTCAACCTCAGTGTGCGGTATTCGAGATCGTAACTTCCACACAGTCGACAGCAGGAGACCGCTTCCTGGTCTCCTGATGACATCCGTATTGTTTGAACTGTGTCGTTGCCGCCATGCCATTCGTGGGCGGTACGGTATATTTGTGCGAAATGCTATGGTTCAATAATTGTTATTATAACTGATACCCACATCTCAGCCGTCTGTATTAAGCACATTCATAAGTTGAGGACTATTTGAGCCTCTTGATAGCATAGGTTGGTATTATGTGTGTCGGAATCAAAGTCCTGTAAGTCGAGTCGGTTTTGAGCTTTGGTCCCATGATGTGGACCAGATGGTGTTAATTGGTGTTGCAGTTGTCACTGCTGGTTCGGGAAAGCACGCCACGGACACGGGTGTATGTAAGCGGGTGTCTCTGTATTCCTGGGCGACCCAAAAGCCACGCGAAATTTGAGGCTGGCCAACACCCTTGTGCGAGATACTGGCGATAACCTCATTGCGTCGGGACGTGCTTGGGTTGACGTGTGGAGAAGGTCGTGTGATAGGTATTGCGTTGTGGCCATTTCCAAGCTGGTCTCTTTACGTGCGGCAGCGCGATAGGTAACCTTGTTTGCCGTTTATTTAACGATTACCCGTCCACTTCCCTGATTTCCGACAAGGTCCGACGCTTCTTTCAATTGTTGAAAGGTACCTTGCGCTCAAGAACGATCTTTGTGCATGACGCATGTATTGTCTAAGCTTCACTCGCATGTATCACCTATCCGTTTGAAGCCATTGGACACTCACGTTGGCTAGTTACGATGAAAAAGACTCAAGTGGTCTGTTTGTGCCCTAACTCAGGTGGAACTCTGCCCGCTCGTCTATTGGTGCATGCGTATCAAAATCAAGCTAATGGTGTAAAACTCGGGCAAATGCTTTCCGTCTTCATCGAAACATTTGCTCGACACTTTCACGATTGGACTGAGCTAACATGGTTGACGGTCCATTGGTAAGCAGCAAAGGTACATCTTGGCCGCGACTGATATCGACTTTGGCCTCTACCATATTATCCAGCCCGTTCTATCGTAAGTCTGGGTGGCACGTGCGCTTGGCCGGGCCTTTGTTTTTATGCAATTAGGCGCGACCTCATACTGAGGCTTCGCTCGTGGATGGACTCGGTCCCCTGCATTTTGAGAACGCTCTTAATTGCACACCCTGCCGTTCCTCCGCCCCCCGCTTATAGCATTCGTATAGTTTTGCACCTAGGCATGTGGTCTCACGGTAATCAGGTGCCTGCTAGACGCCCTGCTGGAAGAGAGACTTCGGGTTTTTACCATAGACTGGAGGACAATTTTATCGGCGGCCTCTGCTGGAGCTCAGGACGACCCGTTCATGTTGCACCTGCCCCCGCCGGTAGGTCTTGTGATGGCAGTGTGTCATGCGCTTGCTGCCCGACAAGAGGCCAACAATCTCGAGCAGTTGGACTTGTGCCACCCGTCGCTCCGGGTTTGTTGTTAACGAAGGTTGTCTGTCGATAGCGTCGCGTCCTATGACCAGAGCCGCAGGTAGGCACGTAGTCCGGATTGTTCTCAGGGCTGGAGAGCAGCGTATTATAAGTGTCGGCATCGCCCGGCTAACACTTCTTCACTGTAGGCGGTCACGCCAGCCGACACTGCTCTCACGCATCCCAGAAATTCGGCGCCCTTCTGTACCACTGCATGCAAGCCACTGTTGCCAAGCATACGGTTGGGAACGTTCTGCAGCATTCGATTCATGGATCTCATTTGCGTGCGAGGGTGTTCGTCTGGCGGACGGGTGGTCCCGGTCTGTGACGGTGGTCGTGCTTTGCATTGATATGGTCTCAAACCGAATGTGTGCCCAGACATAATGCGCACCTTCTTCGAAATCTATGCTACGATCTTCACAACAGGAAGCCGTGTGGCGGACTCGGCGGTACGATACGGATTTCGCGCAGCTATTTGGCTGAGGGCCTGCGGAAAAAAAGTGACTCCGTATGTGGGAACGCTTGGGCGGTGGTGGCAGGACAAGACCAACAAGCTATGCTTGTGCTCAATTCCAGTTGGAGTCGCTGCCTCCGCTTGCAGGCCCCTCAGTCCCGTCGATGTGCGGTAGTCTGTTCAGTCCCGGCTGGCTGCAGATGGAGTCAGCGGCAGCTGGGCCGCTGCATGGGGTTGTCGCATCTTTATTTCACGGAAATATCGCCGTTTGGGGTTATTCTATACCTGGAATCTGCCTGATTAAGTTTGAGCCTGGTCAAAGCGGCGGTTTGCTTGGGAGTTATAGACCTGGCAATTTTTTGAAGGTCACCCGGTGAGGTTATTTCCAACTGTAGCCACAGTCACGCATGCTTTTTCCCTACAGCTTTAGTGGTGTCTCATAGGACCGTAATGAGGAGCGGCAAACCCCAGGACAAAAATTCCCGGCAAGATAAACCTTAAAAACATTTCGGGGTCACAACTTATAGGATCATCACTCATCAGCAGCTCAGTATGCAAGGCGTGCCTTTGTCACTGGTTCCACTGACCCGCGTACTGATGCGTACAGCCTATGTACACACCAAGCTCGTGATGATCTGCTCATTTGAGACCATCAAACAGTCTAAAAGTAAGGTTCACGTGACTTCTCTCAGGACGTCCCATCTTTTGCGAGTCTCGGCACATATCTCTCAAGCTGGGTTCGAAAATACTCAAAGCTCATGTCACTCTGTTATCAAACAACATACTCGTCTCATGACCTGACACACACTCCCCACCTCGTTTCTCGCGCGGGCCGACCTCACCACGGGTCATACGGCGCTGACCTCACCCGGTCCCACCAATCATCACGCTCCACGTATTCGCGTGATGATTGGTTCAGCCGGGTGATAGTTGCCTTTCACCTCATCAGAGGCCTTCTCCGGTCGCTCCGGGCCAACTCGCGGGACGAGGCAGCCCTGGGCGCAGGTCAACTCAATCCCGCAAAGTCACAACGTTAACACCCAACAGAGCGATGCAGCGCTTAAACAGTGCGGGACATGCACGCTCAGTGTTGTGGCATCACAGACATACGATGGCACGCGGTTCCAGCAAACTGCAGCTCGATGCGAAAACGCCCACTGAGTGGCAGTCAGTCGGTGTGTGCAGCAGGAGCGAACCACCTCTGTCCGAGGTGCGCGTTTCACGGGTGGAAACAGCGGCGCGTGGCACAAAAAGCGCGCGGGCCTCGTGAGGCGCACCTACCTCCTTCAGCGCCCTTAACACTTTGATCCCGTCGCGGTGCGCCACTTTGACCTCGATCCTCGGCCACCCAGGGAAACTTACAGCTGTGGTGCTTTTTAGAGCCAGTAATTACTCTAGCAGCACAGTTGATTACTTTTTTAATGTTATGTGGTTGACTCTTGGTCGCCCCACCCCACACGCACAGGCAGTACGTGATATGAGGGGACACTTACACATGAATGATGAGTTTAAGAAGATCTGAAGCGAATTAATCACGGCATTTGTACAGAGAAGTGAGGATGTTATTGCATTTTTTCACGACACTTGAGACAGCCCATGACAGATCGGAGCCAACTTTGACGCCGAAAATTTTGATGATCATAGACTGTGAACATCATGATTTATCTACATTTTGCATCGTGGAAATTGTGAACGCCCCCTGCATCATCAGATCCAGTGTTTGATCTGATGATACGACCACCATTGCGTCCTAGGGTCCCTTATGATATAAGGACCCTGTCAGCTGTAATTCATACCTAAATATCTTCACAGCCACTCGCTAGCCTGAGGTCTGACGCTCTGTAAAACAGGAGCCATCCTCTGGGTCGCGTCTTTTTGGGTCGTGTTACATTAAAGCAAGGCCCAGAGGTTATGGTCCTGACGTACCGGGTTTGACCCCTTGCCAACGCACCGGCTTTCACTAGTTCGTCGTATTCACCGCCATCTGAACTGGAGATGCGGTAGTCTCCAACAACAGAGCTGAATACAGTGCTCATTGCTATTGTCGACAACCCAAACTCCCCCTCCCACCACCACAAAGGTGTTTTTTATGAGTGTAGTCTTCTCTAGCTTTAGCGGCTGTCGTTTCTGCTTGTATCACATCATTATTTTTGTATTCAGCGTTCTTGAAGCTCTGGCCATCAAACGTTGACCTAATCACTGTAAGTTTGTGTGATGTTTTATCTCTCTCCTTAATTTTTGCCACATTCCAGCGAACAAAATGGGCAAGCAAGCCAAGAATGGCAACTGTCCGTGGGGCATGTTCAGCATTGAGGACGAGCCAGACGACCGCAGTCCTGCCCTACGCAGATCAATGTTTGATGGGCAGCGCGACTCGGAGGCACGGTTTCGCTCTGTTTTGGATTAAGAGACGCTCATTGTCTCGTTTCCGTTTCCCGTTTCATTGTCTCGCACTTGACCTCAGGCGTGACGGCATAAAAGGCATAGGTCATGATATGACCTAGGACCAGTGGGCTCCGCCCGGGTGGCCGGATTATGCACGGCGGTAGCCGAGTCTATCCGTTGGTGTACAACGCTTTGGGGGAGAAACAGGACACAGCCTGTTCTCTTCCGACGTAGTGCACGCCAGGCCTTATGAGCGTCCTTGGTGGCGGGATGTTCGGAGCGATAAAGGTCCCGCCATCGACGCTCATAGAGAGGGCGACAAGGGACCCGCGTCGCCGGACAGGCCGGTCAGGCCGAGTCTCCAGAGCGCGCCGGCAGTGAAGATCGTAAGGCGTGAACGCAAAGTCATGCTAGGCGCCTTCGCCGTCTACCGACGGGCTCTACCGTCCTATCAGATGCACTGTCTGCCTCCAGGCCTCTGAGGGACGCGCCGGGGGGCGGCGCTTTGCAAAGGTCACTCCTACAGGCAGGAGGCGGAGGGCGCAGAAGCGCCGGAGCCGACGTCTCCGTGCTGGACGAGGTGCTGCCTGAGGCGCTGGTGCGCGGCAGCCGAAAGCTGCCAGCGGTGGGCGTGGCTGTAGGAATGGTGGGCCGCCCACCGTAGCCGAGACGCGTGGAGCGTCGTCCAAATAGAGAGCCGTCACCCTGGAGGTCAGGCGAGAAAACAAGTCGCCGTCCAGCTCCGGACAATAGATGTCGGCCCAGCAGCTGCATCGGTGCACCCGCTGATAAATTAACTTGATATTTTAAATAGGGCTAAGCGTGGCTTTATTTGGTGTGTGGATGTGATAGACAAATTTAATTTGCTTAACTCGAACTCGCACGGAGTGGTCAATGTGTAATGTTAACATGCTAGATAAACAGGGAGGGGGGGGGGGGTGTCCATGCTCAGGGTGAGTGTTTGTCAGGCGCCGAATGTTATGTCTGTGTGGATTAGTTAAGGGCGAGGGGCTTCCAGGTTGTTTATCCAGCGGGCCCTTGCCAATGTATTTGCCGGTCTCGTGGGATCCCTTCCAAACTGGCTGTATCATCGCTGCATCTGGTCCCGTCTTGCCCCTTTAAAATATAATCTCAGCTAAAACGTGGAGGTAGGGTACCGTGGTTAGGGGCACACAGCCACGTACGAGGAGACAGCTGTTCCTTGTGGGCTGACTGGACCTACCATCCCGTCTAATGCCCTGGTGACCCGCTTGCATCCTAACTCTGTGGCTTCAGGAGTGTGTGTGTGTCGGGTGTACCGGGTCATGACGCGCCGAGTCGTGCGCCGAGTGGAACATCATCTGGCTCGTATGCTGACCAATGGCTGCTCAGTATAAATTCGCTCTTTAGGGAGGCGTGACAGCGCAGCCGGCGCGCCAAACATCCAGCGGCGGCCCGGCAGCGGTTGCAGCGCACGCACCCACCACAGAACACTCCACCCCCGCAATATATGTTTCAAGAGGGGAATACTACAACTCCGGCCTTGGAGATGA
>NW_023596828.1:0-3670 GCF_011947565.3 Pollicipes pollicipes
GGTGTTGGTTTCATGACACACTCCGATCCGATCACACCGATCTTTCAGTATTGCTGTCGGCAATTCATTCTCATTTATCCTAATTCTGCCGAAGTAGTTCGTAAGAACCTACTCTTCTGAGACACCCGTCAAAACCTTGGTCTGCCAGAGAAACGCTGTGAAATCCCAGTTTCACCAGCAAAGCCTGGCCGACACACAAACAGGTCAATGGTTCTCCCCTCGGTGCACACCGAGCTTGTCGCCTGATAACAGGCCGATCTTTACGTCACCTGGCCGGCGTGAGTGGCTTTCAATCCGCCGGAACTGAAGCCTCGGCGGACAGACACCACCGTACCAGTCTACCACATCTCATCTCCACCAGTCACACTGCTGATGGCCTTACCTCCTTGGAATCACTGATCGTGCTCCGGAGTTGAACAGGCATACTGAAGACACTCGCATGCGGTGTTTGATCAGCAGTTGTTCTACAAATCCCAATGTGAGCAGATAAAACGCAGCATTCTCACACTGCAGGATGATGGCACTGTGCAGATCAAAATCAGGCCCGGAACTTGACAGCCCCGAGCCACGGCGAAGTACGGCTTGACGGTGGAAAGGAGCATCGTATCAACGCAAGTATGCGGTTGTGTACAACAAGCCACGCGCACTCCAGCGCCAACTATGAAACCGCCGATTCGGAGCACGAAGGCTGTGGCCGTATGTGTAACTATGTCGGGGATGCAGGAACGACCAGACAGTAGATGAGGGAAGGTACCACCGGCGTATGAGTTCTGCTCTAGTTGCATCAACGTATTCAAGTATCATCTTAAAGACAAATTTCCCCGAAAGTACACGCACTTCCTCTTGGCCCCAGTTCCTCGGTTGACAATCCACTACATCGATTTGACTGGCACCTGCTATAGCCCTGTCCCTTGAGCGTCTGGACGCTGCGCTCGGCATTCTTGGGAGTCCGGTGGGGCACCCGCTGATATGGTGGCAAGGACCCGACCAGCGCGCGACAGGGCCTTGGCGAAAATACAATTCCATACCAAGCACCAGATGTTCTCAAAAATGTAGCACAACGATTTATCTATGCTCGTCTCTTGAAGACCAAACAAGAAAATGCGCATATCGGCCTAAAGCATGATTCATGAAACGTCATTCGCTCGCAATCAGAGAGCAACCACTCAAGCTGGACACTCACCAGAGCACGCGCTCCAGGTGCACGCCTATCCGTGCAAAAAAGCACAAGAGGCGAGCGGTAAGCCTTCTGGCCTCTTGGGCTCGCTTGCTGCAGTACTGCCCGGTGGGTGAAGCTGACCGATTGTCTGCGGGCTTAAACAAGACACTTGTGATGGACCCGCTTATAAACAAATAGGGAGGGAGATCAGGCGAATACTTGGGGGAATAGTTGCAGGTGCTGGGGTAAGCTCGACTTCCTCGCTCCGCTCCCAACATATTTTGTAAAGCTTCATACATCTATATAAGGGATTCTTTTCGGCATATAGATCCAAGGCTTTACAATGCGTATAGTTATGCGCATATATATATATATATATATAATATATATATATATAATATATATATATATATATATATATATGTGTGTGTGTGTGTGTGTGTGGTGTGTGTGTGTGTGTGTGGTGTGTGTGTGGTGTGTGTGGTGTGTGGTGTGTGTTGTGTGTGTGTGTGTGTGTGTGTGTGTGGTGTGTGGTGTGTGTGTGTGTGTGTGTGTATAGATCTAAGTGCATAGTGAAAAGCACGTTTAGGTTTTGCGTAAAAGAGGTGGAAATGGGTATAGCCTGTTGCGCTGTGAATGGACAATCTATTCACTGCAGACTAATACAGACGCAGGGTCGGTCTACCCCGAGGCTGTGAAATCTGTGAGCGTCCCTCCACTCAAAAGTTCCTTTGGTCGGCTTCTGAGCTGCAGCTAGGTCAATACATGCCTGGCGTGGTGAGATGACTCATTTACCTGTTTCTAAGGGCATTGTCAAAACTAGCCAACATTTGTCACCGAACACTGCCATCCAAGGCGGTACAATTATGAATGTTTCTCGGCAAATCACAAGTCATGATGTTTAATCGCTGGACACAGCGTATGACATATGCCTTAGGGTATCACATTCGTAACTGTCGTATTATGTCCCAAGACCAGGAAGTGGACTAAGGAACGTCCTGGAAATCAAGTAGGCACACGGTTCAGCTTCTCCGATGTGAGAGAGATCGCTTCCGAAATAAAGTAAGTATGCAGTTGCGACTGAGCCTGGAAGAATGATTAATGTCATATGCACACATTTGAGCAGGTCCTTTATCATTTGCTACAGGCATCGCATGCCAGGTGACATGTGCTCGGACATGTTAACCGTTGCCCGTATGAGGGTAGTCTCAAAACCCATCTAGAAGGGGCCGTTGCTAGGGCGGGGAGCAAGAGTATTTTTGCCTTCTCATGTCTTTAGGAGACCTCTATTTTACAAACTAAAGGTTTCCCGAATTCAGATCAAGGAGGGTTCCACAACTGAGCTAGAGAATAATAAATGAGACTTGGAAAACATTTATCGGCATCTAGAGGCCAGTTTCTAGTACACGAGACCACCTTTATGAGTAAAGTAGCGCATGCTGTAGATCAGGAGGTCCAACTTTGTGTTTATGAGGCCCTTTGGTGGCCCAGGAGGCTCCTATTACAAACTAGGAGGCACCTGGTCTGGAATAGGAGGCACCCTCTATATTCAGTAAGCCCCTTTTCTGGAACGGGAGGTCCACTTCATCTATCAGATGACCGCGACCCGGATCAGGATGCCCTGATCTAAGAAAACGAGACCCTTTGCTAGATTTGAGGCTCGCTTTGCGCATTCGAAGGATCCTGCTTTGGACTAGGAGGTCCCCCTATACACAAAGACATCCGGTGGCTATTTTCTGACACAATCGACCATGTTTTTATAGCGAGGCCCTATGCTGGCCAATCGGAGGCGGGCTTTTCTTAATTACCTATTGTTGACCTGTATTGTTTGGATATGATGCATGTAACAACTTGATAGGGGGCACGACACGTACACCTACTCTCCCCCTCCTTTTAAATAGGACGCTGTCCAGGGAACCTCCTGTGAGGAGGTCCATCTTATCCAGGAGGTTCCACAGAAAATAAAATCTTGTCTCCACCCAACTCAAATTCGTGGAGCCGTCTTTGCCATCCGTGGTTCAACGTGCAGTTGTAGGTATGAACTCTCATTCCTCCCTACAAACTCCCATCACTGTTCATAATTCCTTTCATCCAATTTAATGCGATATGTGTTGAGCGCTCCGCTCTCCTTCTCAATGGACTCAGGCAATATTCCTTGGAATACTTGAGTACGCCAGGATGCATGGAAAACATCGCTGACGAGGAAATCAAACGAATCATTGTTACCCGAGAGGAATGACCTTTCAGTCTCGCTTCCGTTATGCTTACAGCCCTAAGTTTCCACAATTAATCACTTCATGCTCGTGTGTCCTGTATATCAACGATAAAGGTAACTGCTCTTCAATCACACCAACGCCAGTCGTCTTCCATTCAAATTGCATTCTCCCTCGGCAACTTTTACCAGACCTGCTCGTTCTCTTCGGCTTGTTTTAAATCATGCAGGATAAGACAAACATAGTCAGGTAAAGTTTTTCCCCCGCATAATTTCACCCAACAACGTGCAGGTTTTTT